>NC_022011.1:90284762-90295552 GCF_000317375.1 Microtus ochrogaster
TTCGAGACCAGCCTGGTCTACAGAGCTAGTTCCAGGACAGGCTCCAAAGCCACAGAGAAACCCTGTCTCAAAAAACCAAAAAAAAAAAAAATAATAAGAAGAAGAAAAATGAAGACAGAAACACAGGATAAACTTGGAGGTTTGAAGATTAATACCAAAACAACCCAGAGTTTATTTCAGAACTTGTTTATATACAAAAGCAGAACAAAGCACAACACAGACTGTCAGTTAGTATCTAACCACAAGACCATTCCTGTGCTTGAGTGAACAGCCTCCTCTCTAACATGAGTTTGCTGCTCAGGGGCAGCTTTATTTTCTATCTTGATGTTCCTGAGGCTTTCTCTACTAGATTGAGTGTTCTTTTCTTATGAGCTTCACTGGCTAAATGAGATGTCTCCCACAGCCCTCAAGGTTATTGGAAAAAGCAGAGCAGACAAGCTTGAACTCAAATGACTTGTAAGTCAGAATGGACTCCAGATAGAAACTGAGTCCCACATGGGCTTCCACACAGTACTTACTTATTAATTTAATTATAGATAGCCTGGTAAAATAATCAATATAATTTATCCCAGAACCTTTTTTCATGTGAAAATTGTCTTAGAATTGGCCAATATGTACAACTTCAAATGAACTACATGTCACCTTTTAATCATATTTTCTTACTTTTTAAAACATTTAAATATTTCAGATTAACTTTGTATGTTCAAGAATATGATTGGACAGTTTCTGTAAATTCTTTCTTATTCCAAATGGTGACATTTCTGAGAATGAAGATAGTTGCTTGGTGTAATGATATGTTCTGTCTCTTTAAGAGACAAGCCACACCCACTCCCTCCCCGTCTGCTGAGACAGGCTGATCTTCAGCTTCCAGCATGAGTTCTCTCTCTTTTCTGTCTCCCTTTCAAAGAGGCAGCTTCTACCTCTCCCCTTCCCCATTCTGTCTCTCCATTCTCTTTCCCTCTCCCTCTCTCTCCCCCCTCTCTGTTCTTCCCTTCTCCATTCCCCTTCCATAATCCCCTGAATAAATATCCAACCTCACTCTGTGTGGTATGCCTATCCATGTCTCTGTCTCCTGCCTGCCACTGTTTCTCCCAACCCTGGACTAGCACATACCGTTGTCCCTTCCTGGGACTGGCTGCTCTCAGGGCCCACTGCCTGCTGCCACATACTCCACTGCCAATGCTTGAGGACCTGCAGCATTTCTGCTGCCTGCTACCACCAGGGATCCTGCAACAATTTTAATAATCCATTTCACTTGGTTCTTTCCTTTCTGATGGAGTAGGTAGCATTGCACTTCCATCCCCATAGCAAAGAAAATGTTTGGTGGGTAGGTTATTAGTTACGTAAAGCAGCTGCATAAACAGACATTAAAAGTTTCGGGAGCATACATAAAGCTTTAATTCTCAACCAATGCTTCTCAATTCTTCTTAGATTTTAGAAAGTTTGTATTCGTTATAATTTTCTCATAAATCAGATACTGGTATTTCATAATATCATCTCTTTGTGTTTAGAATATATTTGATTATCTGCAAAAAAATTATATTATCTACTGTATGGAAAAACATTAATATAACAGAACAAAATGCTATCCATGAATGGATGTCTACAAGTCTAGCCCTTGGTTGGTATCTAATAACTTGTGTTTGAGAAGGATTTATATGAGCATGATGTGAGTTTCTCATTGTGCCTGATCTTGTCTGAGCTGGCAACATACTTCATATACCTGTTTATTTTTAGTGAGTCTGGATATTTTATACTTAATAGGGAGAAGCTGATCTCATAGAACATTCTTACCAAATTCGATGTATGTTGACTTTATAACAAGTTTCCTAGTGGACATCATTTTATATGCATTCATGCTGAGAAAATTAAGTAGGTCCCATGAGATTTCTCTGGGAAGAGAACCTAAGGTAATTGTATTTCATTTCTCCAGATTTTGTTCCATGTGGCTTTTTTTCTGATTTGAAATATTTTTGTGAGTCATGCAGCAATGAGCATGGCTATATGCTGAATCTTGTGAGTTCTCAGGAAATATCAAACTTTCAGTACTGAAGAACTCTGGCATGCCATAAACAAAACCCCCAAGGAGGCTTTTGAAATTATAGTTCTATTATTTGACTGAAAGAACATAGTTAGAAACTACTTTCTTGAAATTATTACAGTTTTAAAGGAATTGAGGGAAAAAGTACACGGAGTTCTGCCACTTTTCCTCCTGTGTTAGTATTATTCAGAACAATAATACAGTATCAAAGAAATAAATTGACATTGGTATAATGCGGAGAGAGTTCTATGCCTTTTCATTTCATGTATAGATTCATGTAATCACAGCAATACCACACAGAACTGTTTGCTCAACATAAAAGTCCCGACAAGCGTCATTTTGTAGTCCTAGCCGCCCTCTCCTTCCCACTATCCCCATCCTCACTGTAAACAAAGATATTTTCATCTCTGTAATGTTGTCCTTACAAGAATGTTTTATGAGTGGTGACATAAACTCATGACCCTTTGAGATTAGCTTGTTTTTTCCACAGAGAGTAATTCAGATGAGATTAAACAGCCTACTACCTATTACAATAGACCATTGTTAAAAAAAATAATACCTTTCAGGCCACTTTTATAGTCACAGAAAAATTGAGCAGACTGTAAAAAGAACTAGTATTTCTCTCCCTCTCTCTCTTACACACACACAGACACACATACACACACCACATTTCTAATATTAGCTCCAATATTAGCATCTTACAGGACCAAGGGAAATTTCTCAAAATTAGTATTCAACAATGATACATCATTCCACCCAAGGACCATTTTCACACCAGTGCTCACTGTTTGTGCATGTCCTCCATGTCTTAACAAAGACAATGAAATCTACTGTTGTTGTAGTGCCTCATAGAATACGTTTCTGAGATACCTATTCAGTTCTATAGGTCATTTAAATAATGGGCTATATGTTTTCTTGCTTTCTTTTTTTTTGTGTGTTTAGAATAGAGTCCTTTTCTGGATACATATTTTTTTGGTTTGATTTATTTACTTATACATATATTTGAGCATTATTTACTAGAATTAATTTTTTTTATTTTTAATCCAGTTCATCAATGCTTTATGGAAGGAGCTTTTGATACTTTATAACAAAGGCCACTTAAGTTTTGTGTTATGGTAGTACATAGATGATTTATTATTTTTCCACTTTATATTCTCTTATATTCTCTCTACTATTCATTTAGAATTAATTTCTGTGAAATGCAGCATCTCTGAAGTTCATACTCTTACAGTATATATAATATATATTAAGATAACTTATTAATCTGTACCATGGACTGAAAAAATACCTTTGCTTGCCTGCCTTGCCATTGGTTTTTGTGAAATAACAGTTTTACTTGACCTTTCTTGTGTTAATACCACATTATCTTAATTGACACAATATTAATCTTAAAGGCAGTAATGTTTGTCAGTTAGTTTGTTATGTAAATATTAGATGACTATTCTGATATTTTTGCCATGTATGTACAACCTTTTGAACTGGTTTGTGAATATGCACAAAATAACTTTCAGGGATTGTAACTGGGATTGTCCTGAATTACAGTTAAAATTCTTATTTCAAACATGTGGAATCTATCTATTAGAATTATGAAAATCCCAAATAATTGCTTCTCTTTCACTGGAGTTTTATTGTTACTCATAGTTTCATTATGTATTTTCTCGTACAAAAAGTATGATATATACTTGACTTACACCTTGGTATTTCATTAGAGTGTATGATAGCTTAAACCATCTTTGATTTAGTCTCAAATTCTGCCTAGTAATTATTGGAGCACATAAAATGATTATTTTTATGTGTTAACTTTGCGTCATGTAATTTTGTCAGATTTATTTCTTGGACTTTTATTCTGTTTTATCATACTATGTATGCAAACATACACTTTACCGGGACTTTAAACCAAAGATTTCTCCTACTTTTTCTAAAAAGATCCACAGCTGTACAACTTTTATATCTATGATTCAATTTAGGTTAATTTGGATGAGGCAATGGCTGAGGTTTATTTTTTGCACCTATGATTGTGCAGCTACTTCAAGCCTGTTTTCTGAAATGCCTGCCCTTTCCTAACTGGGCTTTATTTGAACCTCTGTTTAAGAATACTTGGCTATGGGTTCTGCTGTGATGTGTTTTTAGGGAATTATATTCCCTTACCCTGATTTTAGTTAGTTGTTTTTGACTCTATTGGCTTTTTTTTGTGGGGGGGGGGCTATACTCAGCTCTCAAATAAAATACATGGAAACATATTCTTATTTATGAATGCCCAGCCTAAGCTTAGCTTGCTTCTAGCCGGCTTTTCTTAAATTATCCCAAATATCTTTTGCCTCTGTAATTTTTACCTTTCTCTATACCTTTCTTTACTTCTTACCGTGGTACTTGCACCAGCTGGGTGACTGGCCCTGTAGTCTGCCTCTCCTTCTCCTTTCATTCCCAGATGAGTTTTCTCTTTCCACATTTATCCTCCTATTTACTATCTCTGCCGCTAGGCATTTCTATCCTTTCTCCTGCCTCGCTATTGGCTGTTCAGCCATTTATTAGACCAAACAGGTGTTTTAGAAAGGCAAATTCACGCAGTTTCACAGAGTTAAACAAATGCAACATAAAAGAAACACCTCTTTGTGTTATTAAACAAATGTTCCATAGCATAAACAAATGTAACACAACTTAAAAAATTCTACAACATTTCTCCCTTTTTTCTAAATAAAAACGGAAAGGTTTTTAACTTTAGCATAATAAAAGCATACTTATCAAAAACAGCTCTCAAGGAAGGATTACATTAGCAATATTCAGTACTTTTGTATTTAGCATATTCATAGGAAATACTTTGTTATCTACCTTATCTTAGTGATTCCAAAGTTTATATCTAATTTGCTTTCTATCATAACTAAGACACTCTATAAGTCTAATTCTTTCAACTTTAACTCCATCAATGACGCACAGAAGGATGTAATATTATATAATAATGGAGACTTCTGGCTGGCTGGACAGTTGCCCGAAGTTCCTTCACAATGTTGGTGTATACATATCCAGCTTACATGCTTAGAATATCTTTTAGACTTTTCTATGAAGCAGAAATTTTGAAAGATTGTCTTGCCTAGCTTGGTCAAGGGTCAAAAATTGTTTAGTAGTCACTTTCCCGTGGGTCCTGCAGGTCCAGTTTATAAAGCATATTGTCAACAGTCAAGACAAAGCAGTTTCTTTCTGAAATGGTAGCTTTGTCAATTTGAAAGCAAACTCTATAAGGAGTTTTTAAAATGCCCCTCATCTTTTCTGAAGTAAATTGGTTCTTCTAGGAGCAGATGTGTCTCATTTTCATGAAAAACGTTTGCTTAACAAGCTTCTTCCTTTTCTTTTTTTCTTCTCTCTCTCTCTCTCTCTCTCTCTCTCTCTCTCTCTTTCTTTTTTCTTTCTTCCTCTCTTTATTTTTGAGAAAAGGTTTCTCTGTATCTTTGGTGCCTGTTGTAGAACTAATTCTTGCAGACCAAGTTGGCCTCCAACTTCCAGAGATCCTCCTGCCTCTGCCTCCCAAGTGCTGGAATTAAAGGCATGCACCACCACCACCTGGCACTTAACAAGCTTCTTAAATGCCATAATCTGAAGGACTTTGAAGTGTTTGAAAGTCATCTAGCTGTCTAAAATAAACCTGTTTAATCATGAAAACGTACCTAATATGACTACAATCTTAATTATTATAGATTAACTATTAACCTCATTTTCTAATTACACACTACATTTTAAAATTAACTGCATAAACACAATACCACAAACAATAGTACCTTCAGTATAACAAAAATAACTTTAAATTTGTATCAGTATACAAGAATCCATGACATGAAAATATCTGAGATTATCAGCCGTATATACTATATACCTATACTCCCCTAAATGATAATGTACATGCATAACCCATCAATCAACCGAAGACCATACACCCAACTCTTCAGAATGTGGGAGGCTTCTTCTCCAAACTGCTTCTTATTGTGTGTGAGTGAACACATCTTTAGGGTTCTTAGAAAAATTGAGACTATTTCCAAGTCCTGGTAAGATCTGCTATAACCTTAGTTGATAGCTATCATTTGTCAGTTCAGGAGGTCTCCACTAATCAGACCTGATCCATATCACTTTTGAAGAAATCCACAGCCTCTGGTCTCCCATGGGAACAAAGGCAAAACCTCTTCTCCAAAGAAATGCTTCTGTTAAGTTCCATTTTACAAATACATTTTTAAACTGGCATTTTTAAAGTTAAGGTATTCCTAAAGTATCTAGGCTGGTTTAATTCCACAGTCTCTCTTTCAATTCCAGGTCTCTCTTTTCTTAACAGCTGTCCTTTGCTTATCAGCAATCAAAAATTAAAATCATATTACAGGATTAAATTTAAAACAACATACAGAATCCAGACTTTCTGTATATTTCCAATATTGTTTGACATTTTTCACTTATATTACTTTTACTGTCTCTTTAAATACATTACTATTATTTTTAAACTATTTTTTTCTATGACTGTCTACACCCATTTTCTTTTCTTAAATATATGCCATTGTTAAACACACTGGTATCTGGTTTTTGTTTTTTTTTTTCCTGTCTGGATCTCTTTCATTGCTTATCTTTTAGCTTTTTTGACTACATAAGACTTTAAATTGCTTAGTGGTTGGCTAGGACCTCCACTGGGGTTTTAACTGTTGGTTCTGCCTACCTCTTAGGATGTAAAAACCAAGTCTAAAGCTCAGGGTCCAGTAGGAGGTGTTTGACGAGGAACTGTATTCAACCACCAACTATGGAATTCCAGTGCTCTACATTGTGACAGGGGATTTTTTTTTCTTAATTTTTTTTTGTTTGTTTGTTCCTATGCATGGAAAAAGCTGTTTAAGAGATCTGTTGTAAGACAGAGTTTCTTAAAGGAGCCGTATCTATGGGGAGGGGGGCTATTTTGTTTGTTTGCTTGTTTGTTTGTTTTTATTTTATTTTCAGCTTTCTCAGGACCTAGGGATATTCGAGCCTCACTTTAGTATGTCAAAATGTGGTTGTTATTTTTTACTCATTTGGCTCTTTACTCTTTAGGGGACCTACCACCCAGTTCCCAAATAAATAAGTGGAGATGTATTCTTACTTATGAATATCTAGCCTTAGCTTCTTTCTAGCCAGCTTTTCTTAATTCAAATTATCCTGTCTATATTACTCTGTGGCTTGCTGTGTAGCTGAGTAACTGGTCCCTGGAATCCTTCTCTCCTCTTTTCACTACCTGATCAATCTTCTCTTACCAGATTTATCCTCCTATTTATTTTTTTCTGCCTTCCAGCCCTGCCTATCCCTGCTTAGCTATTGACTGTTAAGTCTTCATTAAAAAAAAAAAATCAGGTGTTTTAGACAGACAAAGTAACACAGTCTCACAGAATTAAACAAATGCAACATAAAAAATGCAAAACCTCTTTGCATCATTAAACAAATATTCCACAGCATAAACAAATATAACGCAACTTAGAATAATATTCTACAACACATGACCTCTTCATCAATACTTTTGTCATTAACTGTCTTGAATAAATGACACATAATGTCTCTCACCTAGGAAGCTAATAATTTCTGTCATGTTCATTGCTCTTTCATTTTCTATTCTCTCTTTTCTAGTTTATCTCCTTCTTTTACCATTTTACAAATATTTTAGGGTTAGTTTATTAGCATTAAAGGTGTCCTGGTTATGATGGAAATATTTATGATCTTACAGACCAATTATTTCCCACTTGAGAAATGTAGGCACATACTTGCGTATTTCTTCACTTATTCTTTTGTTAGGATTCAAAGCTTAATTTAAATGGATTTAAGTGGTGGATGAGTAGGATCAACACTATATACACACATCAACTATGGAGAATAATGCATTTTCTCCATCTAATATCAATACTACATATGCATAGGTCTTTTGAAAACAAGAGTAGAACCAAAATTGAGGAGCATATGATGGAGACAATATGAAGAGCAACTCGAACAGTGATTATGCATTTACCTGCAATGCATTTTAGAGGTGAGAATGCCCAACATAATCTGAGTGAGTAATAAACACATGGCTACACAGGCAACATATGGAAGCAGGTGATGAGACAGTTCATTCTCAGAGGAGCATATTGCAGATGGATAGTCTGAAACGTGAAATTGGAAAATTTTCACTACATGATAGGAGATATGGAATGTAGAAAAGAATCAGATGAATAATGTAGTTTAACGGATCATATATTGCATAAAGGTCATTATTTCAATAAAATTCCTGTACACATAGTTCTCTTGTGCCTTTAAATCTGATATTTTCAGGGTAAGCTTCATGTTTTTATAGTATCAGTAAAGCATCATTGTTGATTAATTGATAGATTATCCTGTGTTATTTTATAATGAATTTTTTTAAGATATGGATCTTGATATTGTTCTTATTAAGAACTTATTTATTTCCCCTTTATACCAATTGACACCCATAAATTTGCATGTAATAACAAACACATTTAGGTACATATGGATCTGCATCTCTACATTGTGATACATTTACATATGTATATATATATATGTGTACTTGTTTGCATACATACACACATAGATACTGCTACATGTTATTGAAATTCAACAACGTACTGAGATAGTTTTTTTCTAAATTTATACTCCTACAAATCCTGTATTGACTTTATCATCTTCTCCTGATTCTTTACTACTTCCTAACATTGCAAAATCAATTGTTTTTAAAAGCTTAGTTTCTTATTTCAGTACTTTTTGATATTTCAAAGGCTTTCATATATTAAAATCTTTCTACACTTAAAAAATTAAGACTTTGCATTTGTTTTCCTTACTTGTTTATGCTGGGAAAAGGTCCCTATTATTAGGACATTTCTTTATTTGCCTTTGTGCCAAATTATCTTCATGCAGCTTACAAATAATAAATAATTAATCTCTCAGAGAAACCTACTGACATCTTTAATGACTGTTTTAACGTCCCTCTGAAATACATGTTATACCTTCTCTTGATATGGGTATAAACTTATAGTTAATCCTGATGTTGTTTTAATGTTTCCTGTTGACTGTCTGAAGACACTATGTTTTGGTATTGAGTATAATTTATACAAAAGCATGGATAAAGGCTTTATCAGTAATTACCTTATTAATATATTTTAATTATCATGCCACAGTTGGTCATGTTTCTAGTATTAAGTTGACAGTGCTCTTTTTAGCTTCTGTTTCAGAGGGTAAGATCAAATTCAACAAGATGATACATCTTTGTCCTTTACTATCTTCACTGTAAATTGAACTGCTGTGGTTTAACAAGTGATATAAATGCAAAGGCTATACAACTGGAAGCTGCCAGGTGAACTAGAATTAGAGCCCTATAGCAGAGTCGAGAGAGGAAAGTTCAACAGAGGATAGCAGAATCATGCTCAAAAGTACCTGATAGAATTCGTTGTTTATTTTTTCTTTCCCTAGGAAAATGGTAAAGCAAATGCACTAATTTAAATGTAATACTTTTACTTGTTCAAACATTTGGACTCATACTAAAAAGCAATATTACCCTAATGTTATCTAATTTCCCAGGTGCTTGCAATATATTCACGTATCAATAGAGAATACATTTTCTGGTGCCAAGAAGCCTTGTGTGGAAGAGAAACAGAACACGCAATAACACTGAAAACCACATGAGTAGGTAAAGTTTTCTGGGCAGAAAAGGGAAGGGTGAGACAAAGAAGTTATTATGAATGGAAGGACAAGATTACTTACCACACTGTTTTCAGAGGCAGTCTAATCTAAAGAATGCATTTAAGGAAAGGAGACTTTGGGGAAACCACTAAATGGCCAATAGATCTCGCTGCTTTCACAGAGGACCTGTGTTTGGTTCCTAGCACTCACGTCGAATAGTTCAAAGCCCCCGTTAACTCTAGCCCCAGTGAGTCTAATATCGTATTTGACCTCCTTTGGGACACCCACATATGTGGGGGATACACTTACACAGATGCACACTAATAAATAAAATATATTTTTAAAGGAAAATAGAAAGAGGTTGGGAAATTGGCCAAAAAGATGCCCGCCCGAGGGAAGGTCATTCTAAGGGGAGGGATCTGATGCAAAGCAAACCGAGTAGTGGAAGACATCCTGCTTAGTGAAGGCATTTCAAAGAGACCGGAGAGTCTATTGCAACGTTCATACACTCTAATGGAAACATAACAGCAGGCTAAGCAGAACACAGTCTTTAAGGCACTAAAGGAAATTTAGAGATATTTAAAATAATATTGAAGGAATCTTGGGGTCATGGCCACATTGTGAACAAAGGTATCATGATCACTTGGATTTCGAGGGATTATTCTAGACTTTTTTTTTTTTTTTTTTTTTAGATTGAACTATGTGAAGATTGGGGGAAAGTACAAAAATAAGGGGTGGAGAGACTTAATTTAGTAGACTTCCATGTTACAAATATTAATAAGAGACCATATCAAGGGGATAATATGTGGTCAGAAACATGATAAAATTTAGAGACAAGAATTTTGCTTAGATGTGTAGGTAGACAGAAGAGTTGTAGGAGTTCTAGATTAGGGAAAAGGCAAGGACAAAACCAGGAAAAAGTGAACTGTGCCTGGTGTACGAGGTTGTGCTGGAGAAGAGCACGAGTGATCACTGAGCGTGACCTAAGTGCTCAGTATTGTGCGAGATCACTGAGTGTGACCTCAGTAGCTCAGTATTGTGCGAGATCACTGAGTGTGACCTAAGTGCTCAGTATTGTGCGAGACCACTG
>NC_022011.1:90295652-90309406 GCF_000317375.1 Microtus ochrogaster
AGTAGCTCAGTATTGTGCGAGATCACTGAGTGTGACCTCAGTAGCTCAGTATTGTGCGAGATCACTGAGTGTGACCTCAGTAGCTCAGTATTGTGTGAGATCACTGAGTGTGACCTAAATAACTCAACATCAATACCTTGTCCTCTTAAGCTTTGAGATTTTCCACTTTAGCAAAATCATATTTTCAACATCTATACTACATTTAGAACTTGCATTTTCAAAGTAAAAAGGACACCTGTGAAGAGAGAATAGTCCAATGATGCATTTCTACGTAAATAAACTTGTCTGTTTTCATGTCAGGCCCTCCAAAACTACTACGTTGAAGCAGGACATTTATTTTGGAAGATGAATTGTGGTACTTAGCAATTATGATTTATATGAGAAACAAAAGCAGTGTAAATGTTAAAATCATTGCTGAGAAGCCCTTGCTTGGATGTGCTAGTGTATAATGTTTAGATCAAATAAAAAGACACATGATACAGTAAATTTTATTCTGATGTACATGAAATCTTCAAATTGATATAAACTATAATAAAGTTTTTTCATATTATAAAAGAAAGAAAAATTATCCAGAAATAAGATATAGCATTGGAAACAAGTTAAGTACTAAAATGTCTTCTGAAAGTGTATTCCCTTGAAGCTGTTAGAAAGCTGTGTGCAGCATGGGCAAGTGTAATTAGACAGGAGATGCTAAAGCAATAATATTCAGTGACAAAAGTCAGGGAGGAAGTTTAGATGCAAAATTTATCATTAGAAAGATTTATTTTGGGAACCGAAACACATGCATTTAAATAAGTTTTTAAAACATCAAATGAATGACAGATTAATTATGAAAAATGTAGTTATATTTGAATGCATACATTATACTGCAGGTGTTAATATCAGACCAAGCAGCAATCATTAAAGCATCTTCCTTTTAATAGGAGAACACTTTTTAAACTTGTCTAAAACTTTTGTTAAAAGTCAAAGAGTGGCATAAAGCTTTGAAGCAGACTCTTCCCTTTCTTAAGGATTGGCATACGCCATGAATGTACCCCTCGTGTGCATCATGCATATCTCCCAAGAATTATTTAAAAACCATGTCCTATATTCAACTGAGATGGAGCTGGGGAACACAGGAAGGGAAGGAAAGGGGAAGTGAGCAATTATATTTTCATTTACTTTTTAATTAGAAAAAAAAAAAAGACAGGCCAGGTTACCACTGTAAAATTGCTTTTCTTTCAGTAAATGATGTGTTCTTATGATTGAAGATAAGATCAAAACAAAACCATATTTTAATTATTCCGGCATATATATCTCTTTTCTGGAGTAAAATATTTTCAAAATGCAGAGACTTATGCTTTGTGTTTGTCTTAAATTTTTAGAATGAATGTTTAGTCTGCTCTTGGAACCAAAGACCTCGGGTTATTATTTAAACATTTGTGTGTGTGTGTGTGTGTGTGTGTGTGTGTGTGTGTGTGTGTGTGTGACCGGGGGGAGGGGTTGGAAATCAGTGCTTTGTTTCACCCATATGAGGTCTATACTGGAAATAAGATGGCAAGAGCTCTAAAGGATGGAGCCATCCACCAGCAACCCTGTGTTGTTTTTCCTCGTAAACTTGTGATTATTGTGACTCAGGAGTAAAGTGCACAAACCATGAACTTTCCCTTGCTATAATTATTGTTGACCATGAAAATGAGATAACAATTTCAGTAGCCAATATAAAGATCTCAGGCTTCAGGGGATGTGATCAGGAATTTCCTGTTCATGTGACATAAAGATGTTATGGAACTGTTTAAATAATCCAAGTTTACTTTTTAACTTATCCTAATAATAATTCTATATCTTCATTGCTATAAATGTTCTTATATAGAACATATACAGTTAATAAAAATTATAATAAATATATTTGCAATATAATATGGATATATAAATAGCATGTATTTATAGTATGCTAAAATAAATATAATAAATGTATTTATATTATATTTATACTAACCAATAAATATTATACTATATAGACAATTATACACTAAATATAAATATATAAATAATATATAAGTATAATAATAAAAAAATATTAAAATTACCAACTTGTCTGTGAAAGGTACAACCTCAATTATCTGATATCTATTCTTAGAAGTAAGTTCCCACTGCTACAGTAAAGACTTTTAATAGAATCTACAGTTATGATTCTGCCATTATGATGAAGTATAAATGCATAAAATACATTAAATATTATATAAATATTTCATTCATGTAAAGGCCATGTTAGTTATAGGTCTCATCTAACTATCTAAAGGAATGATCAATTTGTCATTTGCATAAATGCCCCCAAAACATTAAAGATAATTTTCATACTTCTTAGTCATAGAATAAAAATAAAATGTCATTGAGATTCCACTCAGACAGGCAGAATGGCAGTCGTTAAGTAAACAAATCACAAATGCTGATGAGGGCATGAAGCAATGTGCAAACCTTATACAGTCATGGTAGTAATGTAAATTACTCTGGCACCCTCTGTGGAAATCTAAATGGAGGTTTCTCATGATCAAATTGTGTGGTCAAATTATATCATTTTTTTAGAATAAATCTAAAGAATCTAAAGCATCAGACCTCAAGTCTTCTTGTCTTTCTTCAAGCATTGCATCCCAGTTCATAATAGCCAAGCTATGGGATCAGCCTAGGCATTTACCAGCAGCTCAATGGATAATGAAAATACAGCACATACAAACAACACCTTTAGGAAAATACATTTTATCATTTATAGGACAATGGATACAACTGTAGGCCCTCAGCTTAAGCAAAATATGACATGCTCAGAAAGATAAGCATTTCATATTCGATCATATTTGGATCCTAGAATCTGTGTAATTTATAATTGTGTTCATGTGTGCATGTGAGCACACACATTTCAGTATGTTTGCAAAGCACACTGAGCCGTTGTTCAAGTTCAGATACAGTAAAATATCTCACTAGCATGGTGGATGTTAATATCTGAACACTGGACCTTTTAAAATGCCAATGTTTGTTTGTGTCTAATGAGAATTTTGATTGAGAACCATGTCACCTTCATGACTGTGAGAGGGACATTGCTCATCACCTGACCTTTTATTACAAGACTATTACTTGACAGTAGAATGTTACTCTTTCTGGGGATAAGAGAGTGATATTGCAAGTGAGGGGGCAACATAAGTTATTCCGGGTTACTGTGGTAAAAGCATGTTGAAAATATCTTTATTAATTCTATCAGCATGTACAATGTCCACACACTGAAAATTACTATCAAGAATGGAGGACAAAGTCTGGGCAGTTGGATGGAAATAAACTTTTATACATTTAATTTGGGAATTAAGAATCATTCCACAAAGGAAATCTTTCTTAGATGATTAATCTACTTTATTATTAACATGCATCATTAATCTTAACATTGAGGGAAATAATAATTTTTCTTTGTGATTAAGACCAAATTAGTTAGATGCAACAAGTTTAAAATGTGCAAATGCCAGATTCTAGAGAATTAATAAATGTAATTGTTTATGGGATGACAGGATTGATTATTGGTCCCTGATAATAATTTAAGGCAGACTAAATTTTCATCTGGTAAGATCATATTTACATAGTGCAAAAATTTGAAGAGACAGTCACCTATAGTAATTTTGCAATTATGTGATCAAAGACTTTCCACAAATACATGAAATCATATGTCAGTATAGTTTTTTATTTAGTTGGTTTTTAATAACAGGATTTCTCAGTATAACAGTTCTAGCTATTCTGGAACTTGCTTTGTAAAAGTGGCTGCCTCAAAGACACTGAGATCCACCTGCCTCTGCGTCCCAACTACTAGGATTAAGAGCGTGTACCACCATCACCACCCACACTCAATAAAGATGTTAACAAAATTTATTCTGAAAGGATTTATAAAGAATTAGCTTTATTCCTTAGATTATATATATCATTAGGACACAATCTGTCTGAAACTTCATTTATAAATCTTGCTTCAGTATTGTATTATTACCTTCAAGCAAGGTAAATGACCAACAACAAACACTGTCTTAGTCAATGTTCTAATGCTCTAAAGAGACATCATGACTGTGGCAACTCTTACAAAAGAAGACATTTAACTGGGACTTGCTTATATTCAAAGGTTTAGTCCATTGTCACCATGCAAAGCAAGGAGGCATGAAGGCAGACGGTGCTGGGGAGGTCACTGAGAGCTCTGGACAGCAGGAAGAGACTGTTAGACTGGTTTGAACAGTTGAAGCTCTATTGTTGCCATGAGGACCAGCCTACAGCAACGCTGGGATTGAGAGGGATACATGGAGTCAACAAACTAATCACTCAACTTGACTTTTTTATCTAAAGGTGTTAAAACTTAATTCTCTGGGGCAGGCAAGGAGGGACAAGGGGAGAGAGCAGCAAAATGGTTCTCTGGAGCTGGTGAAAAAGGGAAACACACACACACCTCCAGCATGTCAGGATCTCAGGGTGTTGTTGAATTACAAGCCTTCAGTGGGTCAGATAAACTGAAGAGGGGATGTAGAGCAGGCAAAGTACTGAACAATCAGACACACGAGGACTTTTCTGAGGGCCGAAGCTCAGATTTTCATTTTATTATTCCTTCTGTTTCTTTGTTCTACTCTATTCTTTTTCTGTTCTGTTTTTCCACCCTGGTGTTTCCCTGCTGTCTATCTTGATGTCTTCCATCTACCTTCTCTCCCATGTCTTCCTTCTAAACCTTCCCTGGTGTTTTCCTCCTACCTCTTTCCTAGAGTTTTCCTTCTCTCTTCTCTGTTTTTTCCCTACTGCCTATATACCCCAGCAGAATCTTTCAAGCATTATGAAAGTTACAATGTAGTTATGCTTTATTTTTCAGGTGAATAATTACAATGAGTACAAGTAAAGGAAGAAGCAAAAACCAACCAAACACAAACCCCAAAATGATGTTTTCCATATCCCTAAGTGATTAAGCAATTTATTTAATATAGAGAAAAAACAAGTTGTCCCAAGAACCCACATACATTCATACCCAAGCAACTTGTTATAGATTAACAGTGGGTAAACAAGCTAGGTATTTTTCTCAGTCAGTTCTTTTACTGGGAGGCTGCATTTTGTAGTTATGAAGAAAGGATCAACTGCTTTATCATTTACTTCCAAAGATAATCTTATTAGAAAAATCTTGAATCACAAATCTAAACTTATATACATGAAAAACAACCAGTCAGCTCTGCTTTAAATCCTTAAGGTGCATACCCACTCAATAACAGTTTTATTTTTATATAAGGAAGCTGAGGGAAGAAAGGAATTCATCATCACCCTTGAATCAACCCATCTGAGCAAGGAAGTATGTCAGCCATCAATAGCCAGACTGCCATTGTTCCTGTTTGCTGACTTCAACAAATCCCTTGTTTAACTATGAAAATTCTGTCTTTATAAACTTTAAATTGTTTCTCCACGATTTTCTACCTCAAAGCCATTAACAAAAACATCTTAATGCAACCTTCCTAACAGTCTTTATGTCTAAATTATTTCAAAGTGGGGTTGTTGAATCATTAATCTACTCGAGCAGCAAGGCTGGGAAAAGTCAATCACTATTGTTGTAAGTACCAGTAAGACTGCACAGTGAGGAACTAGAAACCCTTACAGGGTTTTCATACAACCCATGGATTATGAGGAGATGTGGTGACCACGATGGCAATAATCAAGAGAATCGGAGCTGTGCTCCATAACAGCCAAGGTCCTCAGGAACTTAGTTCTCAGGTCTGTGCCTCTCCACGGCTCACTCATGCATGGCTTTGACAATCACCCAACAGTATCCCATGAGTTTCAATGGTGCTTGTTAGTCCACTTGCATTCCTCCTCCAAAACTCTAATAATGCTTCCTCTACTAGAACTACACCTCCTCCAACAAGGCCACACTTCCAAATACTGCCACTCCCTGATGACCAAGCATTCAAATCTCTGAGTCTTTAGAGGTCATTCCTATTCAAACCACCACAAGTATTCTTCTGTTTAATGAAATATATGGCTGTTCATTTTTCATACTTCACTTGGTTTTATGATTGTGAGATATTTTAAAATTACTTATTAACTCAAGGCAACTTATTTTTAAAGGGACTAATTCTGAAAATTTTAAAGGTCAAAAACTGACTGCCAGTATTTTGGAAGCAAATAGGACAGGCAGTATACAAGAAAAAAAATGCAGCGGTTCTCAATCATTTTTATAAATAATACTTTAGAAAGTTTATGGTGTGTTTATATGTGTGTGTGTGCATGCGTGCGTGTGTGTGTGTGAGTATGCATACATGTATGAGTGAATGCATGTGTGTGTGTGTGTGTGCCCAATGTGCATATGCAAAAGAAACAAACACAAGAGGACTTTTAAAGCATGTACTTTCTGGTTCCCATTGCAAACCCCCTGCAGTATCTCTCTAACATGGGCTTGTTAAGGTCTAAGTGCAGGGCTTTTAACTGCTACTCTGTGTATCAGCTGAGAATTTGAGATTGAGTCTCCTTTGAGCTTCCAGGGCAAATTATGGCATTAAGGCAGATGCACTGCCCTGCTGTTGCCTGGCAGTTTATGTCAAAAGCAGAGTCTAAGACAGTACTCCAGCTCTTATGGTTTTCAAAATATCTCTGGGCAATACATTTGCCTATTAAAGTTTGAGGACCACTTAATGAAAAACGAGCATCTGCGACACTTCCCTTGAGTGTAATTAGGTAGAGCTGAGCTGAGTGTATTCATTCAGTTAAATCAACATACAGAAACATGAGGTCCTGCTTGAAAGGTCCTCCACATCCCACAGTAAGAGGAAGGACAGTTTCTCTGTATCCTACAGTAGTATGTGGAATGTGGATATAGAAAGCCTCCTAAGGATTCTTTGGAGCTGAAAATTTAGTTTCTTTCCCTGACTGCCACTGAGTAGTCACTGGCTGCCACCTCTGCAAACTGATCTGCACATTCATCATATGAGCGCCCCTTGTCCTCATGAGACAAGCCCCTTATTCCAGCTAGTCATAGATTGCCTCAAAATTCCCCAACAGCTTCTTATAAACAAATCACTTAGTTTTTCTGCTTAGTGTTAGGAATTTGAGGCATTATTATATCAAAAGAAGAACATTTTGGATATTATTCCTTTTGTAATCTATCTACAAGGTTTTGGATCCTCACTTTGCTTAGAGAGGAAGACAGGGTTGATCCATACATGAACAGGGAATGGTATGTTCAACTCCTCAGAGCTGTGATTAGACTATAACTCCTCAGATATACTGTTTCTTTTCACTTGATGCTTAAAAATAAAGTAGTTTCTCTATTTTTTCTGAATTATAATGGATACCACATTTGCTATTTCATTTGAAGGAAAGTTAAATACAATATGATTGGGATTAGGATGTTACAAGTACACAAAGCATTACTTATTGGTCTTTAAATAATCACAAGTAAAATAGCAAGTGCTTTCTTATAAGTTCGCCCTTGGCATCTCAGGCTGACTTTCAAGTAGACTAATTATATCATAGAATTTGTTATAATTCATCAGTGATGTGATTTCTATAAGAATGTTGACAACTGGATAATATAGACATAGATACAACATAGTAAATGGTCTACTCTTACTTTCTTAGAGAAAATATGGTTAAGACTAAGTGAGAGACTTTAGATAGGCTCAGATATCATAGATATTGGATATCAGAACTATTATTATGACATTATGCTTCTAGGAGCCAGGCAGTGGTGGCATAAACCTTTAATGCCAGCACTGGGGAGACAGAGATTGGCAGATCACTGAGTTTGAGGCCAGTCTGGCCTACAAAGTTCTTGAACATCCAGAACTACACAGAGAAACTCTGTCTTAAAACAAACAACCAAAAAAAAGATATTCATAGGAATATATTTATCTTTAACTGAACTTAAATAAACAAATGAAGCAAGCAAATGGATATATCAAAGCAATATATGAAGCAAATGAGTGGAAACAGGGTGGCGAGAGAGCATCTCTCCAAGCCTGTAGGTCTAATGAGGGTTGGATAGGATTCTTCTACACCAAGATTCTTAGCAACCCATGTTTCCATCATCTTGAATGCTACCACATCATCTGTTTCAAAATAGTCAATCAGATTACCTTCATCTTCATGGATTGAAGAAAGACATGAATACCTTAAGTATTTGTATGGATATGGGAAATAATGAGCAGCAATTGTGTAAAACTACAAGTACACAAATTGCAAATTCATACATATGCATATAAAACTGTACTTGAGATTTCAACTATGTATGCACATACATTTATACTGTACAAATATATCAATAAACATACATATAAATGTGCCATATTTGGTAGTATATGTCTAGCATTTACAAACATACATACATATGTATAATGTACTTATGTAATACATGAGTTTCACATTTCATTTTCATAGACACTGCATTCCTTCATTTTTAAAATTTTTTCATTCACCAATTTTTAATTTTGCCAGTGTTTTCCCTCTGTTCTCTCCTCCTATTTCCTTTTCCCAACTCCCTTCTAACCTCCCACCCATCCACTCCTTCTGTCTCTATTCAAAAGGAGTAAGACCTCCCGTGTTTATCAACAAAGCATGGCTTATCAAATTGTGGCTAGACCAAACTCCACAAGCCTGTCTTAAGGCTGAGCAAGGCATCCCACCATAGGGAATAGGTTCCAACGAGCTAGGTCATGCATCAAGGACAGTTCCTGGAACCACTGCTAGGTGGGACAGGCATGATTTCAGGCCTGTTGAATGAGCCTAAAGATCAACTCGAGAGGGGTTGCTTACTACCAAGGTATGTGTGGCTCTGCTGCAACCTTAGAGTTCTCACATTATGCTAGTCATGTTCAGGGTTCATGGGTGTAGTTGGGTAGGATGGTTGTTTCCTTCTTTTGAAAGTTTGCATGATGACTTTTAGTACCATGAAAGATAGTCCTCACGGAGAAGGCTTTTAAGTCATTTTAAATCAAGGGATGATGGGCCTTGTGTCTGAATTGCATGGTATCTAGCAAGTGCTTTCCCTTCTACTGCTGTGGGAAAGCAAGGGAGATAGCAGTAACATATGATATTTTGGGAGTCTTTTAGTTCAACAGCCAAAAGGAGAGCTTTTCATACCTGGTATTGGATTTTATGTTAGATGATTGTAGGCTCTTAGAGGGGACATTTTCAGCCCCAATGGGGAAATTTTTTTAATGTATATTTATACCAATATGCGTATATATATATATTGCAGATATGGAGGGATTGTCTTTCAAGAATTCATTGTGTATTACAGAATACAATAATAAATGGTTTATTATTAGCAGTAGTATTTTATGGTACCAGCACAAAATCAGACACATGGAACAAAATCAAAGATCCAAGCATGTGAACAAACAACTTTGATAATTTGATATTCGACAAAAACATCAAAAACATGAACCTGAGAAAAGAAAGTTTCTTCAACATTGGTGTTAGGAATACTGACTATACACATTCAGAGGAATTAAATTACATACATACACACATGAACACACACACACACACACACACACACACACACACACACCACTTTCACAAAACTAACTCCAAATGGATCAAATAACTTACTGTAAAAACTGAAACACCGAATTTCAGGAAGAGAACATAGCCAGTGCCCTATCTGAGGTTCATATAAGAAATGACTTTCTGAATAGGGTTACATTTTCCCAGTGATCAAATTCCAAAATGGCCAAATGAGATTTCATAACATTAACAGTCTCTACATAGTTAAGTAAACATCTAGGGCAGTATGAAACCCAGAGAATATGGAGAATCTATACCACCTATATACTTGACATAGGATTAACATATAGAATACAAAAAAAAGACCCTTAAAAACAAAGAGTCAAAAATATGCAAAAGGCCCATTCAAAAACAGGTCTGGGTCCTGGGCAGAGAACTCTTACAAAAAGCTGAGAAATCTCTCTGTGTCTGTCTCTGTCTCCCCTCTCTCTCTGCATATTTATGTATATGTGTGTATCTATATATCTTGTCCCTGGCAAATCAGAAGAACATTGAGATCCATCTCACCAGAATAACCAAAAACAAATGTTGGAAGCTGTCCGTGAAAAAGCAAGCCCCCATTCACTGTTGGTAGGATTGCAATCTGTTCCAGACACAACAGAAATAAGTTTGAGAGATTCTTCAAACAGCTATAAATCAATCTACCATATAACTCAGCTATGCCATTCCTTGGCATATATCCAAATGACTCAGCAGCATCCTTCAGATCCTTGCTCAGCCAAGTTCGTTGCCCCTTTGTTTACAGTAGGTCGGAAACCGACATGTCTTCCAACTGATGAAGAATAATAAAAATGTGGTACATATAAACTCTGGAGTATTTTTCGTATGTAAAGAAATAGGAAATAATGGAAATTCAGGTAAATAGATGGAACTGGACAATATTATATTAAATCAGGTAACCCTGACCCAGAAAGACAAAATGCATGTTTTCTTTCATTTGAAGCTCATAGGTTGAAATTTAGCGATGTGAATGCATAGTCTGGAGTAACTTCAGAACCTAAGAAAGTGAAAGGAGACCATTGATGGGTGGTGGGGGAGGGGCATAGCCAAAGAGAAGGAATAGCGCGCTGTCTGTGATATCACTGGAGGAACTGTGAAAAGCAGGGGCTGTGATCACAGAAGTACAGATAAGTAAGTGGAGAAGGAGGCAAAATAATAGCAACAATATCTGAAAAAAATCATATGAAATGTGTTATTGACTATCTTCTTTCATTCTTTTATCTGACAGTTTATGTTAGTATCTATATTGTCAAGGGCTTTGTTATATTCATTCTTGTTTAGAAATTATTGGTATTTATGTGCTGCTTACTCATTTATTATTAACCTAGCTGTAGGTCTGCAATGCACAGATATTTTGAATTTGTATTGGAATAATTTATCTGCTGGAACATGAACTAGTGTATCAGTAGATTCTTGTTTCTAACACTCTATTTCCTCTCTCTGTAAATATTTCTGAGGGAAATATTAGAAACATATATAAATAGACAGTCAAGAATTACTGGAGTAATTGAACACACTCCTGCTTCAGCAACTCTATTTGAATCTTTTTTATACTTGTTGTTTACAACAGCTCAGGATAAAATGCAAATTTCCCCACAGGTCCTTAAAATAGATGTGTTTAAAGAAATTCTCCAGAGGAACATAGGAGTTGAATAAAAAGAAGTTTTCTTTTTATAAAGCCTCCTTAGCATATTTTTTCTTGGGGCAATTCAGACAGACTAAACAATTCTGACACAAATACGAACCACACTGTAATTTTAAAAGAAGTCTTGAAATAGGTATGTCTCCTTTAGAGAGGAATTGATGTGCATGCAGTAGGAAAACTCATTCCCAGATGATAATTGGAGCGTTTTCCTTTTTGTCTGTGAGGTGATTCTTAATAAGCAGAAAGCGTTCTAATTTTAAGAAAAGGAAACTAAAAGAAGGGGAAAAAAAAAGAACAGAACCCACTTAACCCTAAATATACTTGGTGGAAGGAGGGACAAGTAAAACTAAGACTTTTTTTTAAAAATAATGCATGTTATTATAGTCTTGGGAATTAGTGCTGGATTTTTTTGAAAATTAGAAAGTGCCTGTTATGTAAAGTCGGCATGTACTCACACATTTCAGAACTTTAAACTATGCTATAGTGTTGATTGAGGGAGAACAAGACTATAAACTATGTCCCAGTCAGTTCATCGGTTTAAAAAGCAATTTTTTAAAAAACAATCTTTTTTGTTTTGCATACCAATCCCAGTTCCCTTTTCTTGGGTTTCCCTACTCTCCCTCACCCCTTCATTCATTTCTCAGAGAGGGTGAAGCCTCCTGTGAGTCAACAAAATCTGTCACCTCACTTGAGGCAGGACCAAGGCCCTCTCCCAAGTATCTAGGCTGAACAAGGTATCCCTCCATTGGGATTGGGCTCCAAAAAGTCAGTTCATGCACTAGCGATAAACACTGGTCCCACTGCCAGTGGCCCCACAGTCTGCCCAGCCACACAGCTGTCACCCACATTCAGAGGGCCTGGTTTGGCTCTTTGCAGGTTCCCCAGCTGTTAATCCAGAGCCAGTGAGCTCCCACTAGCTCAGGTCAGCTGTTTCTGTGGGTATCTCCATCATGGTTTTGCTCTCTCTGTTCATATTATTGCTCCCCCCTCTCTTTGACTGCACATCTGTGGTCAGGCCCAGTGCTTAGCTGTGGGTCTCTGCATCTGTTTCCATCAGTTGCTGAATAAAAAGTTCTATGATGACAAGGTGAAAGTCATCAGTCTGATTACAGGGGAAGGCCAGTTCAGGCACCCTCTCCACTATTGCTTAGATTCTTAGCTGGGGTCATCCTTGCGGATACCGGGGGATTTCCCTAGTGCCAGGTTTTTCACTAGCCCCATAATGGCTCCTTCTGTCAAAGAACCTTTTTCCTTGCTCTCCCTCTCTGTCCTTCTTCCCATTCCCTCGTGTTCTCCTCTCCTTCCTCCTCTCCCTTCCCACTCCCCTTCTACCTTCCTTCCTTCCTCCTTTACTCAGGAGATCTTGTCTTCTTCCCCTCTCAGGGGAATCCATGTATGGCTCTCTTAGGGTCCTCCCTGTTTCCTGACTTCTCTCGTATTGCAAACAGCAAATCTTACACCATTTTAGAATTAAAAAAGATCAAGGTGAGGATAAGGGTGCAGTCACGGTCAGTTTGTCATAAGAATACTGGATTTCGATGGCTGTCTTTTCTCATGGTCTCACACCATGATGAGATAGGGCACCAGGAATTGTATGCTCCCATTATTTCTGTTCGAAGATAAGAAAAAGAAAGCAGAAAAAAAGAAAACAACAGAAAATTTTAATGTTAACTTTTTTTTTCATCTTTGAAAGGTGCACTACTTTCTTTCAAACTGGAGCTACAGATAAATGCAGGGAATTACAGATTTCATGAGAAACAGCCCAGAATCTGTAGCCTATTGCTAGATTCAGGGAAAGGCATGGAAATCTAAGCTGGAATCAATGAGCTGTCAGAAGTGCTGTGTGCACATGCCAAAGCTTGAAAATTAAATACATGGCTACAGTAGATGGAGAGTCAGGGTGCAGTTTTGTTCTTGTTTTTGTATATTTATTTATGTATTTATTATTTTTTAGAGGGGAGATCATCCTTTCCTTGAGTTTGCACCCACCTCTACTAGTCTCACCATTTTCTGAGGACGAAGGTCTGGGGAGTTTCCCTCAGTGCTGACACTCTGAACCAGTCTGAAACATCCATACATTTTCTCTCTGAACATACTTCTTTTCTCACAGGATGCTGTTTTATTTGAACCTGGGTTTAGAAGAGTTTAACAGACTTGATGAGTGAAAATAGCCAATCAAAACTTCCACAGGCATTCTGTGACACATTGGGAAATAATTTCTGAATCAATGTGAAGAGCATAATTCAAGTAAGGTGCCATCTCAGAACAAAAGGCTGTATAATCACGGGACTATGGGATTCAGTCTTTTCCTACACATCAACTGGGCTTCAGCTTAAAACAAATGTAAAGAAACCTCTAGGAGAAATGAAATACAACTGAAGACATGAATGTCAGGTCAAAAGACAAATGTTCCTCTCTGCTAGCTGGAGATAGAGAAAACAGTAAATGCAGGGACCTGCCAGTGTGAGATATAAAGGCTTCTTAGGTTGCTATCCAGGATACCTATGAAGTGCTATAATACAAATCATGCACTTTGTGTGTGTGTGTGTGTGTGTGTGTGTGTGTGTGTGTGTGTGTG
>NC_022011.1:90309506-90334652 GCF_000317375.1 Microtus ochrogaster
GAGAGAGAGAGAGAGAGAGAGAGAGAGAGAGAGAGAGAGAGAGAGAGAGAATCGGTTGCTTTATAGAGGCAGTTTCACACCCCACTATGAAAAGGTTAGACACAGGAAAGACTTAATTATTTGGTTGTCTTAACTGTTCCATGGTATCCTTGTAACACAAACATTAGAAATTACACTATTTTAACCTTGTGGAAATGCTTTAACTGGCATATAATAAATTGATGTTTATAGCATAAAATTTAACAAACTGTTAGAAACGTATGTATATAAATATATGTGTAGGCATATATATATACTTATAAATTTAATTTATTTTTCATGTATATATACACATATGAATTCAATTTATTTTTCATGTTTGTGTATTTGATAAAGAAGTACACTTTGCCTTCCAGACTTGCAATGCTTTGGATGTGAGCTAATTAAAATCTGACGCTTTCCGGAGCCCGTTTCCTTCTCATGACATTTGCACTTTTGAAAGTCAAATGTTTCTCCCTGGCTCAATCATGATATAATTATTGATGAATTGCCTCAGTACTTGTTAAGTATTGTTAAGATTATTAAAAGTTTGACAGGCAATTTCCTCATAGTAGAAAAGTTTTTTTTTGTCATCCAAAGTCCATTTGATGTGTATGCATTTTCTGTTTTGTAAACATATAGGTCGCTGGATATTCTCAACATTTTGTCTCATAATACTAAGACTATTACCCAGAATAACATTCCTTAGAATTTTAGTTTTGGTTTTCTTTCAGCTGGCTTATTCAACATTATTTGTTAAATAATTTTAACACTGAACACTTGATTTACACCTATTTTGTTGATTTACCAGCAGGTTTATTCCTCATCATCATTATACTGCAGAAGGCTTCAGTTATTTTTAGTGGTTTATAATTTCTGTTAATTTATTTTCACACACATCCCTAATCATTTCTTTTCCTTTAGGTTCTATTACTTTTATGTGCAAGGAGGTGGTTTGATTTGATAGCAATAGTGGAAATATAAATACATGGTAGAAATATAAATAAAATATAAATTAGATTCAGTGTAGATATACATCAGTAAAAAAGACTGTTCATTCATTTCCCAGCCACCCAGACTCAAATAATCACATAGAAATGATAATAATTACAACACTGTTTGGCCAATAGCTCAGGCGTCTTATTAAGTAACTCTTATATTAAACTCTTTTTGACTGAGTAAAAGCTAAATCTGCCATGTAGCATGCTGCGGGGTCTGGTAATGTCTCAGTGTATAATGTGGGAATTCACCATGCTTTCCTGCTTGTGCACACCAAGAAGACCTAACCCTGCTGCTTGCTCAGGTAGGGGTACTGAGAGGCAGGCATGCTCTCAGCTACTTTGCTCCTAACCCCGAGCGGGCATATAAGCACCTGGACCCAAAATGTGTGGCTGACCACATGGGTTAGCCCCAAACGTATTGGCACCATTTGTAGGTGAAGACTGTTCTTTTGTTTCCTGGCCACCCAGACTCAATCTCCCAGAAATGATATTAATTACAACACTGTTTTGCCAAATAGCTCAGACTTTTTATCTTACATCTTAAATTAACCCATTTCTATTAATCTGTGTATCTCTACAAAGTTGTGGTCTACCAGTAGGGTTCTGGCATGTCCTTCTCCTTTGGCAGCTTCATGGTGTCTCCCTGACTCTATCTACTCTCTCTTTCTATTGCTATTCTGATTTCCTGCCTGGTTTTACTCTGCTAAGCTGTTGGCCCAAAGAGCTTTATTCATTAACCAAAAAAAAAAAAAAAAAAAAGCAACACATATACAGGAAAACATCCCACATCACACAATCACACATCTAAATATTTGAATCATTTTTGGAAGCAAATTGGCATTAACCATCTACCTAAAAATGTAACATATATATGTATGTTATATGTTACATATATGTTAACATATATGTACACATACATACATATACCAAGAGTAAGACTATTTTTAAAATACTGCTTAACTATTTAGAACTTACACTGAAGGAAATTTTTATCCAATTACAGGATGAATGATTCTGTGGCATAAGTGTAAAGATAGTTCTGAAAATATATATAAAGTAGTTTTGAAGTATACACACCACCTGATTAAAATGATTGATGGCCTGCTGGCAAGTGAAGTTTGTGAATAAATGGTAAAGGAATTCCTTGAAATGAAAACTAAATTAAATATCATTATAATGTCTATGTATGTCAGGCACACGGACATCTCCACTAAACCCCCTACATGAAAGTCCTCTGAACCTGTGGAGATCTTTGAAAAAAATGGAAAAATGTAAAGAAGCAAGGAAACAAGCAATATAACCACAGTGTCTCTGTGTTGTGCAGACTGGTCTCAGTCACTGTGCTCAAGGAATCTTCTTGCGTCTTCCTCCTGGGGAGCAGGGAATTGTGGTGTTCACGTTTCCCAGCTTCAGAATGAAGTTTTCAGCAGGGATTTGATTGTGGAGCGTGAGCTAGAGTTGCAATACTTAGAAGCACAGATCCAGCGTAACCACAGATATCTCTACAGTGAAGCAAGGATACAAGAAAACTAGTCTTAGAACAAGCGGATGAACGGGGAAAATGGGGTTACCATCTTGCATGAAACAATCCACCACCTAACCTGCCTTGGAAGAGAGTGGGGCATGTTCAGAGGGACTCAGGGTGCTCTACAAGCTGGAAAGACAGGAAGTAGGCACTGCCTTAGGATGCCAGTAAGTATACTTCTGTAAAAAACACCAAGGTTGTAGATCAGCCACATACATTTAGACTTCTTGCATACAGAGTATAATACTTTCATATAAGCTGCTAAGTCTGGGGTAAACTATAAGTTTGGAGAACAGTGACTTGAAATCCTTCAAAAATATTATTTTTGAGTGGCAGATAAGTGAAAGTGTTTGTGTGGGAATCCTAATTATATAAACCGAGTAACCGTGTGACATTTTAGAACTTAAATTTAACAATAGTTGAAATAAAGGTTCAAACAAATTTATTCCAGAATTTCTGAATAAAAGTTAAAATGACACACAATCCATGCAATAGACAGTTAATGTGCCTTAATTGAAATTCAGCTCTTTCTTTTTAAACTATTTCGTGTTTAGCAAATACTTTTTAATTTTCTATGATAAAAGGAATGAAAACAAAGGTAATCCACCTAACGGTCAACCAGTGATTATCATAGTTCGCATTTTGATATGAATTGTTCCAGCTTATTTCTACCTGTCCAAGGTATTGAGAGCTTCTGAAGTTATAATTAGCCATTGTTGCCATTATTCTTGATGCTATATTATTTATAATCTTCTATGAGAACTGAATATTATTTTGGAAGCAGTCTTTTAGAACTATTTTTTTCACTAAGGAGGATTTGGTCGACATTTTTGTATTATAAATGCCACTGGAGAAAACTTGAGATAAAAGGTGCAAAAGAAATCACTGTTTGTCAAAGGTTAACCTTTACTTGATGCCTGTACTTAGGCAATTCTATTTGCAGTGGCTCACCCTCCACCCAGATTGAAATACCTTACATGCCAATATGTCAGGGATTGCCATATAGGTACACACATATTTGTAAAATTGGTAGTGAACCTGTAGAATTGTTTTGAATAGTTTCTATTATTTCCAATCAGTGACAAATGTTTGAACAATAAACTTCTGTAAATTTTATCTATTCATTGGAATAGTTAAATTTGTTTAGAGATGAAACTATAAAAAAATCTATGGCTATTCTCATGTGTTCAAGCCAAATATTAGTCTCACTATGGTACAAATTATCTTGATCGGGAATTTTTGAATGCTTTGGATAATAAATAAAAATCACTTGTCTTCAAGAAAGGTTGCAGCAATTGTTAATTATTCTCATCAGTGTGAAATACGTGGAAAGGAAAGGTAGGCTAATTTTAAAATTATAATTTAAGATTGAAAATTAGAAGAATCTTTTTTACCAAAATGATTTTTCCATGAAATAAAATAAAGACAATTCTAATTATAGATTCTTAAATCATTGTCAGAAAAGGAAGATCAAGAGTATATTTTTCTATTGTGTTCAAGCCAATGCTTAAAAAGAGAGGAGTAATACAACCACCTGAAATACTGCTAACAGAAGAGAGATTAAACAGAATTGAATGAGGCCATGACTGTGGACAGAACCTAAGAGGTCAAGACTGCTCAGTCTAGGCAAATAGAGGGTAGAACATTTGTCATCAAACCCTAAAATATAAGACTTTAAAAAACAGTGCTGGCTTTCAAAGTAAATATTTGTCAAATAATAGCTACACAGAATTTAAAATGAGAAGCCCCTTCAATTATTTTTGGAAATTGTAAGTTTTCTATAGTCATGAAAATTAATCTAATCATTATTTTCTCTTTCTTACTATATATATATGCACAAATGTGTAGTTACATAGTTATAACCATAAAATATGTTATAGATTGTAAAGGTTTGTTCTGACAAGCTAAAGGGAAATGAATGAGTCTATATTTAGCAAGCTAAGAAATAATTTGTTAATTGAAAGTAAAACATGTATAATCAAACAGATATATACAGATAAAAGAGGCTATAAATATATATTATATACCTACAGGTTTATCAAAATGATCTATTGATCCTCGTTTGGAAAGAATGTAGCTCATTTATTTATTTATACTATGCAAATATGCAGATATCTAACAATGTCTACTCAGAAAAGAAGTGTCTTTTTGAGAAGTGAAAGTTGACAATTACAAAAAATTTACTAATTCTTTAAATATTGTAATATATTCTTCTCTAATATTTCTTTAAGTTTTGTAATATATCCCTATTACCTGCTATAACTATTAACAAATTTTGAATTTTTGCATTTTAAAATGTCACACTGTATTTTTCTCCACTCCCTGCTTTGACAGACACATGAAAATAATTGAATTTGTGTGTGTGCGTGCCCATGAGCAGGCATGTAATTCCTTTTTTGACATTATATTTGTAGCCAAGAACAAAATTTGTGGTATATGACAGATCCTGTATGAAAACTCTCGAGTTTTCCACATAGTTAAGGTCATATGCTAAAGGAACAGGATCACCCCTCCCATTGAGCATGTTTTCAAATACATTGTCATCTAAAATGGCCCACAGTGACACTTGGTGTTTTAAGGTGTTAAGTAAGCTATTGTTCTTAAAATTAAAGGTGTCTACTTTTATATACTTTTATCATTCAGTGACTAAAAGCAAGGAATTGTCCTACCATTGCAGGGAACGTCCATTCCGTAGAAACATATGAAACAACCTCAAGCCCCAGGGAGATTCCTAATCCTCAAAACAGCATAACTGAGATTTTTGATATGACAATCCAGCTAAGGTTATTCATAATTGAGGTGTATTTTAATGAATTCAGTGTATCAGTTGGGTGACTGTAATCACTAATCACTAAATATGTAACTCAGCTTTAACAATCTTACTTTGGTTTTTGTCATTTATAGTTTTAAGAATCACATAAGTCACAATGTCCTTTGCCATTTTCAACCTCTGAGAAACTCTCATTGGAAGCATCTGAATATACCAGATGCCCTGAGAATTTTATTTTTAAAAGCCCTTTTCCTAAGAAGTTATTTATAAATTGTGTCAAAATGGGACACTTCAACTGTAAGTGTTAATTCCAAGAGTGTGTTATCATTTTCTCCATTTGGCAAATATTGTAAGGGACATTAAATTTAACTTTTTGACTCCAAATTTAATTCCCCCTTGTGTGTCTTTCATTTGTGACCTCCTCCTAATGCTCTTTTCTCCCTTACTCTCGCTCTCCTTCTTTTTCCTACCGTCCTATTGCAGAATTTCCTTATGCTTTTTCCTTCTCTCTTTTGCTATAGGTTTTTCTGGAGGCTCTGGAAGTGAGTAGGAGAAGTATATTTAAAAAATGAACAAATAAATAAAGGAAAAGTTATGTGGTAATCTCAGTGAAGCAACGAGTTACTGTGCTACAAGATCTTCTGAATCTGATGCCCTCAAATTTTTCAATAAGTTATTATCAGTGAAATTTAAAGGCTGTGACTTGTACATCAAGAAACTTAAAAATATTAACTCATGCATTGGTTTCTGTATTTAGCTTATGTGAAGTAAGCCACCAATAGAGCTGGCCTCCCAACCTGAATTAGATGATTCCCTTTGTTTTTCAGCCACAGGAAACACAAACTTTAGCAAACAATGATATACAAATTAAATTGCTTAATTTGTTTTTTATCTCCTTACAAAGAAAATGCTCAATAGTTTCCATGGTAATCCGTTCCTGCCTGAACATTTCTGTGCCTACCATCATCTCTAGTAAAACCCAATTGCAATTATTTTTTATGTATTAGGAATAATGAAGCTCGAGTTCTTCCTTGTGCATCTGTTTGAGAGACAGCCATACAGGGTGTAGGCAGGATTTGTAAGAAAGGTGGCTTTTTTCCCCTTTACATGGATTGAATATATTATCCCAGGTAGATACAATGTGTCAAAACCTGAAATAACAACAGGATAAGTTGAATCATCTTGATAGGAATAATTTCCATTGGGAAAAGCGTTAAGAGTTAGTTCCATCCCAACCTTGCACTGGGCCAGGTGAAGATGGTTCAAGTAACTCAAGAGTCAGGGAATGGGATATAGCGTGTACATTGCCAAAGCAGTGAAGAATCAAATTTGTTTTAAGATGAATTACAGAAGGCCTGGGTGGGGTATGGAGGGAACTGTGAGAACAAATTAATTGCCATGAGTTGTTCAAAAGAGGAAGAATGAGTTTTTAAACTTTCTGAAAGAAAATGACATTTTCAAGAATTGAAACATGTTAGATCCACTCTCTTCTCTGTCCAGGCAAAATGCAACGTGCTAATAAAATGCACTCAACAAAATCGAATGAATTATCTCCCATATGAGAAATGTGTAAAATTCAAAGTAAAACCAGGTAAGGTACCCCATAATATAGATGTGCTGGATGGATGTGTTTGTGGGAGGATCTGATATAGATAGTATGTAAAGGGGTGTGTAATTTTCATCCTTACACAGAGTACACACACACACACACACACACACACACACACACACACGGGTTCAAAGATCACATTTTCTCTCTGAAAATATACATGTTTCATAATATCCCTAATCTGAGTTTGTTCCAGTCCAGCTAGAATACTTGTGATAGGAGCAAAGCATTCTGGGAGACATCCTGCTCTCTGTAGAAGTTCTCACACTTAAAGAAGTGTGTCATTGTGTTCTGAATTAAGACTGGTTGTGAAAAATTATCCTATTTGAAAACTCCTTGGCAATCTAGAGAGGTAGGAAAAACTGGTTTCCATTATTCATCATAAAATATTACCTACCTCAAGGGACTTTTGCATTTTTGAAAGCTTGTCTTATGAAATTGAACTGAATTGCTTAAATGTTCTTTGCATCATACAGCTTCGAGAACTTTCAGTTTTATGTCCAATCATGCTCTTCAGGGACCATAACTTATAGAGACTGTTTTTAAGTGATGGCAGTGAAATATAACTGGTATAATTTCACATGAAGTTGTATGAGCTGAAATCACTCATGGCTTACTGACTCTTGGATTTGAACATATTTTTCTATTAACATTTTTATTGCATATATTTAGATTACTAGAAATATGTCTTATTTTCAAATATATGTAGATTTTAGTAGTTTAATTCCTTCTAGAAGGAATTAAATTAGACCAGAAGCATTTTATAAAACCTATTTTCTCTGAATGTAAATAAAAATGCAGTTATTATTAACAAAATATATTTCATACCTTTACCCATATTAATAATTATATTAACAGTGACTCATTCTCTATAATTAACCTTCTATTAACCCATTAGATCATATTTGCCAAAGTATAATAATATGTGACTCACCATTTAAGATGATCCTACAAGCCACGTGGTGGTGGCACATGCCTTTAATCCCAGTGCTCAAGAGGCCTGTACAAAAACTAGTTCCAAGATAGCAAGGGTTGTTACACAGATAAACCATGACTTGAAAAAATCAAAAAAAGGAAAATAAAAGGAAAAAAAAGCCTAGAAATATACATCTTCCTTCATATTTGCCTTTTATTTTACAGAAAATCCCTCATTTATTTTCTCATTTTGTTAAGCTTATCATGTAAATATTTTAGGTAGTATTTTTATTTCGTTTGAACAATTGAAAAATTATGGATTGATAGTCTTATTTGTAGTGAGTTCAGTCATACACCTCTAATGACAATGTGCAACTTCCCTGATGCTCATTTTAATATTGTCCTGATTGTAACATTGTCTGTACCAAGTTCCTCATGCATACCTGTGATTAAGGAAAAATTTCCAAAATCTGTGATAGAAGAGTGGTCAAAACATTCGTTAGAGCAAATATCCGAATTTAATCCTTTTAATAAATCTTAAAAAGACAGGTTTTAAAAATATATATGCTTAATTTATTTGCAAAAAATCACATTGTTTTTCCTTAAGATTCCAGAAGCTATCTGTCTAACATAATTTGAATTAGTGCCAGAATGTTTGCTTTTCTAGTAAAACAATTATTTACTCATAAGTTTACAAAAATCAGTAAATCCTATGTAGAATGTATTCTAATATGGAATTGGTATTCAGATACAATAATTATTTCAAAACTACTGTCAGTGTTCTGGGCAATGGTGGTTATTCTTCCCTATTGAATCCCATCCTACTTCCTTTGCAATTATCTTGGTTCTAATCCTTTAAAATATACAGATTTTTATACCTTTGTTTTCTTGATGTGAATAAACAATGCCATATCCCTCTTACAAAAAAGTCATTTGAACCTTGTCCCCTCTGAGGAGTGTACAGGGAATGGGATGGGGGAGGGGTAAGGGAGGGAGGAGTACTGGGATTGGTTCAGAAACTGAAAAAAAAAGTAAAAATAATTTAAAAAAACATACAAAGAACATTTAATCCTATGATAAGTCCTTCAGGTTTACCTGCTTGGTTTAGTATAAGAAAATTTTCTATTAGAAACAATTCCCTACAACAAAAGAAAGAAGAAAGAGCCTATCTTCAAAAAGAAAGTGTTCTAGAGTACAGCACCACAGAGGAGCACAGGGCTCCCGTAGAGTTAGAACTTCGTTTGTACTGCTGTTTGACCTATCACTGCTGTCATTTGAATTCAATAACTGGCTTACAGATTGTATCAGATAATGGTCTGACTTTATGTTTCCTAGAGGTTCCAGATTGCTTTGGAATAGGTCCTCTTTGCAGTCATGACAAAGACTCCAAATCTGAGACAGGTCTCTCATTGTTTAGCACACATATGATATTGTGAAATGTTTACATAAATATTTTCCAGTAGGTTCATATAGGAGATTTACATTCTTTGGAATAGTAGTTATGCAATAAGGTATAAGAATTAAAAAGCAGAACCAAAGCTTATTCAGTGTGTTACTTTTATGTGCACTTTTAGTGTCAAAGAGTGGACTCTGGGATTACTAGCAACGTAAAGGCTTCACTGCAAGCTTCCAATACTACAATTTAACAGACCTGAAATAGTGCAAAGAAGAGGGAGGATATTGATTGATACAACCATGCTGGAAAATGAAAAATATGAAGGGGTGAAGTATCTTTTCAATTCTATCATTGGTATTATAACGTGAGGTTTAGGTTTAAATCCAAGGCAAGAGGCATTAATAGCTAAGCAGCCCTAGTCTGTCAGAGTGTTGTGCTACCTTGCACATGGTCCATTATTATTATCACAACTCCGGGCTCTCTTAAATGGTGGTTTGAACAATTGCCAGAACTGTGTGACATATCTTTGGGGATGAAGGTTCTAGCTTTGTGCTGTGGATAATGCTTTTGTATGCTGTAAATATTTGTCACCCATCTTGGTTTAATAAAACACTAATTGATCAGTAGCCAGGCAGGAAGTATAGGCGGGCAACCAGACTAGGAGAATTCTGGGAAGATGAGAATGCTTTATTGAAAAGAGGTATTAAGCCAAGTGGCTAAACATTTTATTGGTTATGGCTATTGGTTAATTTTAATTAATATAATTATTGGTTAATTTAAGTTGCAAGAGCTAGCTAATAATAAGCCTGTACTAATAGGTCAAACAGTTTATAATTAATGCAAGTTTCTGCATTTTTCTTTGGGACTACACAGCTGTGGGACCAGGTGGGACAGAAACTTCCATCCACAGCTTTCACTAGCATCAACTTCAAGACTTAAGCCGTTTTCCTCCAGTGTGAGATGTTGAAGAAATTTTAATTTTGTGGTCCATTGTTTCAATAGTATGAGAGCACAAGTGTATTTTTTAAATTCTTCCTGCTGGATTGCAAGTGAGCCCCATTTTCAATTTAATATCTATTTTCCTTATTATGTGTGATTACACATCACATTTCCAATCATTAACTCAAAATACATTAGAGACCCAACTACAAGAGCTGCAATTATGAAAATCTTTAGAAAAACTGGGGTGTAATTTTTTTTGTCATGTGCTTGGCAATAGATTCTTAAAGCATGATACCAAATTCAAAATAAAAATTACTGTATTTCAAAGATGACTATTAAGGCAAGTTACCCAAAGAGCAAGTTACTGTCTGAGAAAGAATTTGTGCTTAATATATAGAAAGAGCAACAGTAAGAAAAACCATGTAAATATTAGTAAAGTTTTGTGTTGGTATTTCTCTAAAGAAGGGATGTTTATGAACACTAAGTCCCAGGAGAAACCATCAACATTACTGGTGACTGGTTGTTAGATAAGTTTAACTTCAGTCACGGTTCAAATAATGATGCCTACGACCAAATGATCACATGGAGCTACATAGAGAAACCAAGCATCCACATGCCTCTCATGCCAATGCAAACTACTAGCAATCAGATCACATACATTTGAGAACGTCTTAATAAATCACACGTAAATACATAGGGTAATCTAACACCTGATTTTAGAAATCACCTCCTTAGAGCACTATAATCACATCCCTGCATGGTGTTTTGCACATGAACATGGAGAGCAGCCTGTTTCCAAACAGCTGCAAACTGAAAGCAAGAGAATGGTCCATCTGTCTATGCTGTGATGAGCAAAAAGGGGCTACTGAAGAGAACACAGTGGTGATTTCACTTAAGGGTTTGACAAAGGCAATTATTTGGTGGCAGAAAATTACAAAAATAGTGGTAGTGAAGGACTGGGATTGAAAATAGACACTGGTAGCCCAATGGACATTTTAGAATCTTCTGGAAGCAGCAACCATATGTAAAAAGTTCAAATAAATGTGATCTTAGAAACTATGGCAAGCAAGAGGAAAAGGAGACGTATTTCATCAATGTGTACATTTAGAGGTTCGAACTCAGTTGTTAAGTAAATTAAAACTGGCATCATAATTTATTCCTTTTTAAATCGCTTAAACTGTTATATCATTAACTGCAGAATCAGATATTTAAAAGACTATGGGGTGGTAGGACTGTAACATAACCATAGACAAAATTTCTCTGTAGAACAGCTTTCCCAAAGTAGCCAGAGGCAGCATGTAAATAACCTCGTGAGCAAATCAAAACCTTCTTTACAAAATCATGGTGGCATCTAGAGTGGTAAATGGCTTAAAGTGTAAAAGCCATAATGCAACTTTTGGGGAATCAAGTGTGTCCTTCCTGTCTTTCCTCTGTAGAGGAAAGTTCATCACAGGCCAAAAGTTTTATTTACTTTTTATTCATACTTTCAGTGATTTGGTTCCAAAGCTAATAACACTGGGGTCATTCTTATGTAAATATATACAAGATGTGTTTTGTTTACAGTACACAAAGTTAGAAAATTATGTTCAGCATATGTTAAGATCTATAAGACAAATATGCAGTTATGAAAATGGATATTTAATGGCACAGAAATATATTAATCAAATTTAAAAGAAATGTAATATTTGTATGGCTAACAATTGTTTTATTCTGTGAAGTAACAAGCGAGTGTATGTATGATCTAGTTTCTTCAAATAGTATAAATTGTAGGTATATTTTCTGATAATTAAAGTCTTAATATTTTATTTTTTATTAGTTATTTCTGTTAGTGACTCTATAAAAGTACTTAGTGGAAAAATAAAAATCAGTATTGATACTTTTTCTTTATTAATTAAAAAGTGAAAATTTGTTCTTAATGTGATTTGGAGTTTCGAGTTAATTAAAATTTTATGAACCCTCATGATATTCTTGCAAGAAGGTACTTATCAACTTCATAAAAATGATGTGTATAACATATTACTTCAAAATCAGTTGATTAAATATTCAAATCCCTATCTGAAGTTGAAATATGACTGATTGAGACCCAATTGATTCTTAAAGGTATTTAAAAAGCACCACTGGTTGACTCTTTCTAAAACTGACCTGGATCACTAAGTTACATAGCTTTAATTACAGCAACAAACATTTCTGGCACATTATTTTGTACAATCATTTATTAATTTCCCCACTATCTCTCAAATGTCATTTGAGCTGCTGCATAAGCAGCAGTCTAAATCATTTTAATTGCTAAATTTCCTTCTCAGGACTACTTTAAAATAAAAAGGCAATTTAGGCAATTAATCTGTCAGCGAGGAAACAACACAGATAAAAGCCTGATTAGCTGGGAGCCACCTTATCAGAGACTTCAGTTAACTGTAATTTGGGGAATGAATTAACTTCAGGAAGGAAAAGGCCACATTTTAGATTTAGAAACAAAGCAAATAGGCTCTCTACACAAGCATTGGTAGACAGCTGACTTTTGGTCCCTTAAAAATAAAACAGCTTACGATTTCTTCCCCATTGATCCTGGGGATTTAACCATTAACTCCTTCTTAGGCTGAGAGTCAACCCTGATACCTCTACCTCTCCTACTTGATCCTCTGACATGACTGAACTTTTGAACCCTAGTAAACACAGAATATCATCCTAGCTTCATTGTTTCTCCATCTTAATTCTTTTACTCGTATAAACATGAAATCACACCCTTCACCTGAAAAATATTCAATTCATAACCAAATTTGTTAAAGCATTCAACCAAGTTACCCATTTTACCATCCTTGTTATCATTTTAGCTACACACTTCTCATGTTGATAATCCTGTGATCGTTTTATCTTGTGTTGCTAATCCTCACAAACCCTTACACACATTGTCTCACTGTAGTTTGTTTGTTCTCCCTTTGTTTCAAACACAGTTGTTTTTTTGTGTGAGGTTTGCATGGACATGCCACAGTGTACATTTGAATCTCAGAGAACAACTTGTAGAATTCCTGTTTTCGGCTTCTACCTCATGGGGTCCATGGATGAAACACAGGTTGTCTAGCTCGATGATCCGTGCTGCATCCAGTGTCTTCTGGCTGGCGCGTGTTCTCTTTTTCTATAGCAAAGTACCTGAGTGGATAATTTAAAGAATATAATTTTTCTTTGACACACGATCCTGAGGACTAGGAATTTCAAAAGTATGGTATTGGAGTCTCTTTGGATTCTGGTGAGGTAGTTCTGACAATAATATAATGTGGTGGATGATATCATGTGTTGATACAGAGCAGGCATAATAGCTCATATTTCCTCCTGCTCCTCCTCCTCCTCCTCCTCCTCCTCCTCCTTCTTCTCTCTCTCTCTCTCTCTCTCTCTCTCTCTCTCTCTCTCTCTCTCCCTCTCTCTTATTTTTTTGAGACAGAGTTTCTCTGTGTAACAGCCTTTGCTGTCCTGGAACCAGACCAGGCTGGCCTCAGGCTCAGAGATCTGCCTACCTTTGTCTCCCAGGTGCTGGGATTAAAGGCGTGCACCACCACTGCCTGGCCCGTTCTCTTCTTCTGAAGTCATTAATGTTCTGAGAGGGCACACTCTTATGGTTTCCTCCACTCCTACCTCTAACACACCCTACATCCATACAACATTACTACTTCTTGACTCATAAACTTGGGGACATGAAAACAATAGCATGTCATAGGCCTTCTTTGTTGTGTTCAATAACAAGAGTAATTTTGCTGCACCAATATATTTATATAACCTAAGCTATAAAAAATTGCTAAGCCTAATTTTATAGGCTGTCATAGCTATTTGTAAAGAAGTTTTTAAAAAAATTAAACATGAAAATAAGTGTGACATAATGTGCTAGTAGCTTATGCTGTAGAAAAATTCCTGAGAAAGACAACTTAAATATGCAAAATGTTAATTTTGGCTCATGACTTGACAAGTTTGCATCCATGGCTAGGTCTCTCCATTTCTTGTTAGCCTGTGGGGAGGCACCAGATTCCTATAAACACATCATAAGGTGGGCCTTTTTGTCCCATGGTCTCCAGGGAAGTAGAACAACAGAGGATAATGATCCTGTGTGTATGGATACATCCCATGACTTACCTCTGAATGTTTCATCACTTTTTGATGCTATCGGTTATGATCCAATAATTAGGCAAGATCTTTCAGGATTCAAACATCTATTTATGGTGACAATCAGTGAATCGTATAAACCACAATAAGTTCCTACTTGCCAACTTTTTACTATTGGGGTATATGTTGAATAAGTAGCAAATATTATCATTAGATATGTCCAATTTATTAACACCCATAAATGGCTTTAGCGTCTGATGTGATATTCCCCTATGTATACTGTGAGTATGTTTTATTATCATCAGTTAATAAATTGTTTCAGCTAATGGCTTAGCAGAGTGAAGCTTTAGTTTTTTTATTTTTCAAAATTTATCTCTAAGGAATTACAAATGACTGATAGATGCCAAAAAATATAAGCAGCATTGTTAGTGATGAGAGAAATGTAGATCAAATGAGTAATATCAAGTGGGGTTGTTTTCAGTTGAAAATAGATGTTTTTCATACAATGTTTTTGATTCTGGTTCACCACCTTTAACCCTTCCCAGACCCACCCTTCTGCCCCACAAAGACGTCTTATGTTATAGGTGGAAGGTTTCCTGAAACTTCAAAGAAGTAAAACATTTCATGAAAACCTTTAGTTATGAACATTCTGTGCTCTGGCTACTGGGGATGCTTCTCGGGGAGTCCTCACACTGAACAAAGTATTGCATTGTCCCTTCAATGAGAAGATGTTACATAGGGAATTCTGTTATCTTTATCATTCTTAATCTCTGACTGTAGTAATATTGCCATTCCGTAAGTATTTCTTCAAAGTTCTTATCTATCCTTACTCATGTTGAGTATTGTTCCTAAAATCTTGTCATACACTGACTTATTTAATACAGAACATCTGTGTTTGAAATAGTTTTATCTTCAGAGAAATAGGACGAGTCTTCTTTATGTATTCAAAGAGTAACACATGCCAGGATTAGCCAACATTAACTGGCTTAATCTATTTGAGACTCATGGTAGAAACAGTCTGCAGCTACTGCTTTCCTCAGCTGTGTGCTCTCTGGTGTTCTCTAGTGCTGGTACAGAAACCTCCATATTATATAGAGCTGTTTTGGTTCAGCCATTTGGTATTTGCGCCACATCACTAAGCACCTGGGGGTCCTGACCCTTTCCATCCACACTGAATGGGTCATGACTCGCTTGTCTCATGACATGTCGTATTGCATGCAACTGCTCTCCAGAAGACATTTTAAAGTCATCTTTTTGGAGTCAACATAAGCTAGCAGATGGATAATCGGCTTGAAGACAGCTGAGGTCATATATCATTAGACAACAGGGAAATCCTATATGCAACCAAACATCTGCATTTGCAAAATAGAGCTGAAACCTTTCCAAAAAGAAAAATCTCCCAAACTCCCATTGCTTGCCAGTTTCGCAACTGAAAAATGTATAATAGGTAATCATGAAAACAGAGTTAGTGAGATTTTTGACTCGAAGTGTCCAGAGAGATCATGTTTCTTAACTCAGTAATTTTACAGATGGAAAATGGAGCCAAGAAAACTTAAATATTTCACCCAGTTTTGCACATCTAGCTGCTGTGAAAAGTGGAACTGAAATGCAGAACTGCAGCAATGCTTGATTGCCATGTGGTCATCTCAGTTTATTAATGTCCTGCATGCATTAAGATTCACTCTAAACAAAACACACAAGTCTCCAAGCATTTTTAGTGAGGTTTCTGCAGTCATATTGGAAAACTGACAGTCATAATTATCTTCTCTATATGGCCAGAGAATGCATTCTCCTGAAGGCAATATTCAATATCAGATTGGGATAACAAGATCTAACAAGATCTTCCTAAAATTAATGTTGCCATTTTCTGAATTAAAGATTCAGGGCTTCCCAGAAATGGGTTGGCATGAATTCATGTGTTTTAACATCTCCTTTCTTCTTTGTAAGAAATAGCTTAAGACATGAGGAAATGTGAACTGGGGTTTAAACTGTATCATCCACTGAAGCAAGCATATATCATTTTCTACATGCCAGAAACTATAAGGAACGATTGATGGATATTGGATAGACGAGGCTCTGGACAGACTGATAAATCATCTTCCTGTAACACTGAGGCTAAATGGGAAAGCAATGGGATGATGGACCACTGAGGATTAGTTAAAATGGTGCAGGGACTGACAAGTAGAATGGCAAATTTGCTTAAAGCTCTTTTGAGCCAGTAGATTTTAGTATCGATGCCCTAGTGTGAAAGTATTATTGATTGAAAGGTGCTGTTTGTAACTATTTGATTTGTACCACCAAGTGATAGAAATCGGGCAATGTTCTCAAGAGCCTTGCATCAAACACTTCCTCTATATCTAGCATTCATGCTAATTTTCAGTATTTCACTAAATTGTCTGTCTTTAAAATTTTTCTTTTCTTTTCTGCACACTCTTGTTTTGTCTGCATGCATATATGTGTCCTTCATGTATGGACGTTGAAGAGGGCATTTTGGAACTTGTCTTAGGAGTGACTGTGAACAGATTTGTGAGTGCTGGGAACCAAATCCAGCTCTACAAGAGCAGCCAGCACTCTTAACTTCTGAGCCATGCCCCCTATACATTTTATAGAAAATGAAATGGATTGCAAGTTTTTCTGTATAAATCATATCATTTTAGCATAAATTGTTAATTGTTTCATTTTTATTTCAGGTCTATTCTACAGTTGGGTCACTGTCTTGTTTCCAAGAAATATATATATATATATATATATATATATATATATAGTCAAAGTTCTGAACTTCATTTAAAATAAAGGAAGATCAAAAATATCTGGCTGAACTGCAAACACAGCCTTTAACATTGATGAAGACTTTAAAAGCATTAGTGTTAGCATGCTCTCAGCACCACACATAGGCTAAGGAAAAATTTGACTAGTGGTCAATGGGTCAATGACTAAAATCCCTGCAGATGTCATGTAGTTAGTAGTGAAACATGACTTTAGCAAGTAGAAAACACTGGCCAGATTACCCCTAAACATGAAAGAAGCTAGAAGGTTCTTCTTATCTCTTGTTGGTCATATTCTTAACAAGTAATAGTTCCTTATGGTGAACTGATTGATTCACCATCAAGATACCACTTAAAGGACTTAAGCTATGGTGGAAATGCTTCAAATGTCAGCTCTTCCATTGATTTTTTTCCACTGCAAGTGGCTGCTTCTACCAGTGTGTGTACAACCAAGCCCAGTTTGAGGTAGAATATAAAAATATTTGCATAGCAGTGCTTCCTAGAATCAACCCAGGCTTTCACGGGGTTGCCTTCCTCTTCCCAGCCTGTTTCCATTCCATGCATTCACAGGTGTTGCTACAAAAGAGTATCTCCAATTAGCATGCTGTAGACTGATTGTCTCTGAAACTCCACCCTTGAAAACCAAACTAGTGTCTTTTGGTGTTGGAATTTCTTGATAACTCTCAAAAAGAAATTGGCAATATAAATTCCTCTGTAACCTCTTCTTGCTTGTAACTGTTGCCAGCTCATTTGAATACTTTTTTATATCAACTCATCTCTAGGCTGTTTTCAGATTACAGAGATCATAACTCACAACTCCCCCAAGGCATTTGTTCCTAAATAAATAAGGACTACAAATGCCATTTTCAGTGGTGAATGAGTCCTGTTTCTGCAATAAATGCATTTTATGATCATCCTTCTCTTTGCCCATCAAACTTGCTACCTCTGTTTGAGGAAAAGGACCTCTTTAGGCAGCTAATTTCTGGCTACCTCAATTAAACTAAATTTGTCAAATCCAAGAATGGGTGACCGATTGCCATGAGGCATCTAGAATATATTTGTTCTTATAATGTGGTGACAGTCTGGGGAACTTGGATGGCAAAGGATAAGTCATTTGAGTGTCAGAAATGGCAGCCAACCAAAACAAGTCTGGCCCAGTTTTTTGCCAAAACCACTCTCTCAACAACAGAAAAATCTATATTTCCCTGTTGGGTTTACTCATGTTCTTGGCCTTTTTGTTAATCTATTTAGACAACTGTCAGTCCTTTAACAATGCCGATAGGAAGCCCCCTACTTGGCCATCTTAGATGATACATCTATTAAATATACTCAAAAATTGAGCTTCTTCCAAGTCTCAAAAATATCAATCAGTTTGCAATTCAAAGGAAAACAGCATTGACGGAAATGTAAACATTGCAGACATTTCACAAAACAATATACAAATAAGTAGTCTATGCAATTAGTCAATTCATTAGTCAATTAACATAAATAGAGAAAGTCCAATTAATTCCTGAATCATAAAACATGTTAAAAGGCTGTACTATACAATTCTTAAAAAATAATGGTGTCTCATAAAGTTTGAAACACGGCTAAAGTACAAATCAAAGACAAATATTTAACACTTGGTTCATTCACTTAATTAAAACCTAGAAATGAATGAAAGATTAGAAGAAAAGTGTCATTGAATTTACCAAAAACATAACATTTCTATGACTTATGACATATTTGTTACCTTCTGAATAAGTAAGAATAAAATACTTCTGTATTCTGTATGGTAGTGATAGACATATATGTATGTTCTATGCATGTATGTGTACATATATGCATATAAAAATGTCAAGTCTTCTTGAAAGTTACAGGGAAGGACATACCAATTGGTTAATCAATACCATATGGTCGTCTCTGAAAACAGATTAGATGTTAACATTATACAGAATGAACATATTATATTCAGGAATACACACACATATATGCACACACACACACACACACACACACACACACATATATATATATATACATATATATATATACAACAGCAAATAATGAAAAAGAAGTAATGAATGTGAAAGAGACAAGGTGGGGTATACAATATATCTATTTAAATAAAAAAGTCAAATTTTTCTTCTCCCCCTTCATGTATTAACACTCAAATTTGACCTCACTATCCTTTAAAGCACAATTTCTGTTTTGTCTTTTGAAATAGAACACTTACATAGAAGGTGCATTTCAATCACTCTCTTCTTCAGATGAATAACCTCTGTGCTTTGTAGTTTGTTAGCATTGCGTCTTTCCGAGTAAAGTATTCTTCAGCAATACTGAAATGACTCTTACTGCAGAGGTTCCAATTGTAAATTTTACGTTTAAGTGCTGACGAATTTCACTTCCCACTTACTTCCTGCTTTGCTCCATCTGTGGATGTGCTGAATAGAAGTATAGATACCCTCCCCTTTTGATGTGATATTAAGCCTAGTCATCTACAGAAGTTACTGGATTGGCTAGATTTTGTCCAAATAATACAAGTGAAGAGGCATAGGGAAAGTTGCAGACTAAGTTGAAAAAAAAATGCTATCTAGATTGAACTGTAGACAACACTATATTTATTTTATTAATGATTTATGTGGGAGGGCATAGCCCACTGTGAGAGGTGTGACCCTTTGGCAGGTGTTTCTATGTTGTATAAGAAAACAAGGCAAGAGAACCATGGGGCATAAGTTAGCAGCATTTGTCTATGGCCCCTGCTTCAGTTCCTGCTTTCAGTTTTCTGCCTTGAGTTCCTGCCCTGCTTCCCTTCTCAAGGGATAGTGAGCTGTAAACTAAGATGAAGCTTCACTTTCCCAAATGGGTTTTGGTCGGTTCCTCATCAAAGAAAGCAAACTATGACAACAATCTTCCAGACGTATGTAGTAAAAGCCAAACCAAGCAGCTTTTCTTGTTTTCTAATTTTAAACTTGTTTTCTCTGCCCTACTTTTTTGGGGAAATTTTGTATGTTTGCTAAGCCTCCAAGGCCTCTTGATGTGTGTGGTATCAACAAAGATTTTATAATGTGTGACTACACTCTCCCTGTGTGACCACCCCACATGCCTCTTGTTTGTAGAAATACTCAGCTTCCCTACAGAATGAAATAAAGGGGTTTTTAATCATTTTATTAAGTAGGAAATACTGTAGGAAAAGTTTTATGATGCAAGCAATAACATAGGTAAAAGAGTGAGATTTTTACATACAATCTCCTCCAGTTTGAATTATTCATCTATGCATCTAATAAGAAGCCATTTGTTCCCAGCCCATTGGCTATATATATATTCTTTAGACAAGGTGCATTTAAGTTTAGCATAACTGTCTTATTTTTCTTTTCTCATTCAAGGTATGTTAATCTAGGACAAATATGTAATTATTTAATTTTTTATCATAAATATTTTAAAGTCATGTTATTTTCTTGAGCTGAATCATCTTTCTCTTCTCTCAAATTATCAACTTTTCTGTAGGGAATAATTTAATAATAACTCACTAGAAATTATGAAATTAAATAAATTTACAAAATTAATAGCACAGTGTCAAATATATCATGCTACATACATAATCATTGGAAAGCGCTCTCATTATTAAATCCCCAGTGAAGAACTATTATGAAAAATAGGCAAAGTTTCCCTAATATTCACAAAAATGTCTTAGTTTTATTTTAGAGACATCATCTTCACAAGATCACACCAAAAGAAAAAAAAGAAACTTCCTTCTTCAATATATTTCAAAACACAAACACAAATACAAAAACATATTAAAGTGAAAAACAGAAGATAAAATTTAGCCAAGGTGACATGTCATCTGAATAAAACAATTCCATGAACCTGAGTCCAGTGTTCGTCCCTCTGGGCACATTGAGTCCTCATGGCCTTGGAATCCTCTGACAGGCCAGCCCAAGGGAGGCTGAGCAATGTCTTTGTGTTAGGTAATATCTTGGTTGAGAGAGCTCAAAGGCCCTAGAAGTTATATGTGCATTTAATGCCAAGCTTTCCTTAGAATAAACAAATTTGCTCTCTTTTAAATACAGTCTGCTGTAACATGAGCTAGCTAAAGTCAACCATTATTTTAAAATTCTACATTTTTCTTCTTGATCACTTGAAATGCAAATTACAGTAGATGTCTGTCTGATAGTGGGATTCTAAATTGAACACTTCGAGTTTCCCTAGAGTCCTATAAAGGAGCTTTACATGGTTTGGTACCATCTTAGTAAAAGGAGGAAAACAAAGTATAATATCCTTGCAAGCAATTAACAGAGCACCAGCTCACTTGGCTGCTGTTTTAATAAGGAATTGTTCTTTAAAAAATCTTGTTTTTGTTGTTGTTGATTTTGTAAAAGAAGCCCTAATCTCTGCCTCCTCCACATTTAAACAGTTTTATCCATTTTAATTTCTCTCTAGAGTCTTTCCATAGCCTGTCATACACTTTGCTCGAACTGTAATAATCAGAGGTCAATAAGCTATGCATATTTACAAAAAAAACCCTGGCATTTCCATCATTCTCATGATTTAGATCCCCAAAATTTACAGTTTAATAGCCAGTGTATCTGAATCTTCCATTCTGAGCCAAGTATATGTCTCCAATGTTCACCTAGATCCTTTGGTTTGTGAGCCACCAGAATTTTAGATTATGTCATTAACAACTTTAGATATGGTATGTTTTATATGACATCTTAATTTTGTTTGTGGAAAATATTTACATGTTACATTCTTTGTTTTCCACCTGCTGCACCACACTGAATTGACACCCAGAGTTAGTATTTTAATGTTTCTTGTATTTACAGGTGATTATATATTCCTTTATCATTGCTTGCTAAAGTAGCCTTTGATAGACTCATTCTATAAGAATAAATTAACACATTGCAATCAAAAAATAAAAAAGAATGCATACTTTTGAATCTATATCTAGTACCATCCTTGCAAGTTGAATCAGACTATAATTAATTCTTTATATTTTGACAGAACTTATTTGATTATATAAACTTAAATAGTGAAACTTATATTTTGTAACATTTTTTTTTTCAAAATGACAAAGTTAATTCAGCAGAAAAGCCATTGTGTATCTAATACAGGTCAGCCTGACTTGATATTTATGTTTCCCAGGCCCAGGATTTTATCCAGATCAATACCTTAGAGCAAACAACAGTGATTCCAAATATATCCTTATTTCCCCAGAAAGTTAATGCTTAACCGTTACTTAAAAATCGTTGTGGCATCAGCCTCTATGCAGGAAGTGCAGTCCTGCATTGCTTTTCTACACGTCTGCTCAAGAAACAGGACTTACCCATATGCCACTTTAATTTCTTTGAAGCACAGTGAACAGTAGCTTTTAGAAGCAGAAATTAACGTGGCATGTGGGTAACTGTTATTTGTCCCTGGTATCTCCTTGTGATTCCCCCTCTTCTCTCCTGTCTTGTCTCTGCCCCAAATATCCTGCCTAAAAATCCCCTAAATCCCCAAAGAAGTTGCGTTCAACTTTTTATTAAAATAATCAGAGTGGCACATGCTCACAGTGTACAAAAAGATCATTCCACAGCAGCCCTTTCCTTCTCAGTTCACCCTCCACAAAAGTTATCCAAACATTTTAAGCCCCTCATGGAACTATAAAGTGTGGCTCTTCTGTTGTTGAATCCAGAGAGGAAGGTGCCTGTTGTGAATTATGCGCTGTGAGGCAGTGATGCTAGATTTCGTCTCTAATCAGAGACCATCCACAGATTTCTACTGGGTATGGGGGAATGATCCATATCAAAAAGCTCTAGCTGGGACAAAGATTTCAGAAGAAAGGTTGCTTTAGCTGTCATGCTGAATGCAGAGGGTTAGGGGTTCCAGCAGACAGTCTCTATTGAGTCTGAAGCATTATATACACAGCATTAGTTGTTAACAATGTGCGTAAGTCTGCTTGATTGATGATAATCCCATCAGGGCAGAACCTAAACAGTAACGGTTAAGCCCAGTCATCAACGAATTCCTTTTCCAACAAATTCCAAGGAACATGGAGTAATTCATTTGTTTGCAAGAATTGCCTCAGATTTACACTGAGTTTGCATGTATTTTATATATGAAATTCCTTGAATTGAGGAAAATGTCTAGATAGTCAAATGAAAAGATAATGGGGATGGGCAGATGACAAGTCTAGTAAATGTCTTTTCATACTGGATTCTCGATTCCCAGAACTCATAAAATATGAGATAGGATTGATAGCCCACTTGTATTTAGAATGAAGAGACAAGGAATATTCTAAGAAAGATGGCAAGATAGACAAGCAAATTTGGCTTCATCTAAGAACCTTTACCTTATTGAATAAGGTAGAGAGAAATGAAGGAAGACTTCTGACTGGAGTTTTTAAACACACACACACACACACACACACACACACACACACACACACACACCAAAAAGACAAATATAAAAGATTGCTAAAAGAATTCAATTTTAGACCATTGACCTCAAGTTTATACCTATGATCTTTTGAGGCTTGGTCTTGGATTACCATCTGCAACTACAGGAAACAATTCTGCATTTGATTTGAAAGTGAGTGTACTTGGTCTCTGAGGGCAAGATAAAAAGTAATAGCCTTCATATTACAGAGGCTCTGAAAGGCAGTGTCCAGTGGGGAGAAAAGTTGTAGAGCCAGGAGTCAGTGGGGGATGATTATGATCAAAACATGCTCTATACTGTTTTCAACATGTTTATACTTTTTTATACTCTTAACATGTTTTAAAAGTACTAGTAATATTTTTTTTTGTTCTAAAAGGGACTAACAGCAAGAAATCTGTTGTTTATAAGATTCTCTCTGTTGTACCTTTTTAAGAAAAAGATACTTCTCTGGGTTTAGAGAAGTAGTAGCCTCCTGATTTTGTGTGGAGAATTTGATGTCTGTGACTTGAATAACAGATTGGGTTAGGCATTGGATATGGCTTTCAAACCTCGGAAGCGGGCAACTTGGCTGACCAAGGGCTCCAGCTAAGGTGCGTTAGAAGTAAGTGATCAGCTTCCCATACTAGCCGAGGTAGCTACCTAGAAAAGACTGACCAGGAAAGGAAAATGGAGAATCCATCACAGGGTTGTTTCTTCTCACAAGTGTCTTGAATCAAAAATCCCAAATAACCCTCTTAATACCTTCCCTAAACTATCACATAATTCTAGCCATTAACCTTTGAATACTACAAAAGGTCTTCATTTTCTTAAAGGCTCTTTCTAAAAACATAGTTGGAGGTGTCACTACTGAAACTTCCTGTTAGAACATCAGATAATATATGTTTACTATAAATTGGCTAAATTAATGCTTCTCAGAAATAATATAGATCATTTTGTTAGCCAAATAAAGGTAAGTCTGAGCCCAGGATGATTAAACCACACATCTATGCTTAATATACACAGGGAGCGCAATATAAACAACGCATTAGGTATTTGTCGGTAGATCTTCTCTGTATCAGGAGCACATAGGTCACATCCTGATGAAGCAAACAAAATTAGATGCTTCAGAAAGATGTCAGAAAGCACGAGCCAAGCGTTTTAATTTTTAGATTGCATATTTTAATTTGCATAGAAACATCTGACCTGAATAAATCAATAAGTCCATCAGTTTTTACTGATTCAACACTCACAAAGTTCAGAGAAATGTCCTTGTTATGAAATCATGCTGACATGGCCACAAGCAATTAATTACCCAGAGATGATGTGAATTTTTAGTAGCGTGGCTAAATTTGATTCTACTTATTATAGTTCTAATGCCTTCACAGGTGATACAACATTCCAATTTTCGAAGCTCAGACTTACGAGATTACAGTATCGAAATCAGTGTGGGGATCTAGAAAATTCCTAATATAGGAGGGTATGAAAAGCTAGACTCCTCCAAGTTTCATATGCTGGCTAGGAGCTGGAGGACTCTAGGATTCAGGAGGAACTACTTCAAATTCAATTAATTGAAGGTTTTATTTTAATTAGTGATCTGAAAAACTTGTTGCAGGAAGGTAAAATTCAGTGTTTTTCTAAAATGAGAAATGTCTAAGGCAGTGCGTGGTCATTCATAGCCAAAAAATTAAGTAAATTGTCATAGGAAACAGAACATACTTATTTTTTATTTATTTATTTATTT
>NC_022011.1:90335062-90342909 GCF_000317375.1 Microtus ochrogaster
TAGGGGAGCAGGGAAGCACATATCTTAATTAAGGGAGCCATCTTAGGGTTGGGAAGAGACTTGGACCTAGAGGGGCTTCCAGGTGCCCAAGGCGAGGTCCCCAGTTAGTTTCTGGGGCAGCTGAGGATAGGGAACCTGAAATGATCCTATCCTATAGCCATACAGAACATACTTATTAAGCAAACTATTTATATAGTAAAAATTTATAATAATATTTTTCTTTTTATCATGTATTTTATTACTTAGGACATTTTTAATTCTAAATATGTTTGATCATTTTTTTTCACTTCTCCCAACGTCTTCCAGATCCTCACACTCTCTCTAATTGCCCAACTCTGAGTTCTTTCTCAAAGAAACAAACAAAAACCCAATACAGCCAAAACACTCCCCCAAACCAAGAAAACAAAACAGCCCCCGCCCTACATAAAGAAACCAAACCAAAAGGACCCAAATTGTAACAGAACACAAACACACACACAAACTGTGGCGTCCATTGTATGTCATTTGTCCACTTGTGAGCTTAAGGTCTGACCTGGAGGGGTTAATGTACCCTGTGTTAGTCTACTGGAGAAAACTGATTTTCTCTCTCCCAGCAGGTAAAAGTGACAGTTGTTAACCTTTACTCTAATGGTTGGGTTGTCATTCATTCATTCATTCATTCATCCATCCATTCATTCGTTCATTCATTCAAAAATATAACAAAATAAATTACAATAAGATAAAACAAAAGCTATGTCATCAGAAGTCCTTATCACCTCTCTGTCTCTCTCTGTCTCTGTCTCTCTCTGTCTCTCTGTCTCTGTCTCTCTCTGTCTCTGTCTCTCTCTCTCTTCTCTATTTAGTTAGTTTCAGGTTCTTGGCCATGCAAGCAGTGTCAGGTATGGGTTCCATCCCATAAAATGGGCCCTGTTATTTCAACTCCTGGTTGGTTACGCCCATAACCTTTTGACCACTGCTTTTCTCAGTATCTTGCAGGAAAAACGCCATTGTAGACCAGTTTCTGTTTGAGTTTGTGTTTATAAGGACAAAGGGAACATCCTTACTTTCTAGTACTGTCTTGTCACTAAATAATGACACGTTCTCCGAGTTTATGTCTACTCTTCCTTACAGATTTGAGATGGACCAAATGAGAAATAATCCGCACGGACTTTGGGATTTGAACACTTAGTTTCTGAGTGATGGTGCTGTTTCGGCTGGCTCGGGCGGTACAGCCTTGCTGGAGGAAGCCCTCTCTGAGGGCTGGGTGGGATGTTATGTGGCTCCATCTTCATTTCAGCTCACTCTTTGGATGCTTGAACTGTGTCTTTCAGCTCCCTTCCTAGGTGGCCTCTGTCTTGCTGCTCCTGCCATGATAGACTACAATCATCCACCCAAACTGTGAGCCGAAAGACACCTACTTCTTTGTGTTGTTTATCGTTATGTTTTATTAGAGCAACAGGAAATAAACTAATAGAGCATCCATATTTGCATTTATAGAGTTACATTTATTATAAAAAAATAATAACCTTTATGCTATAAATGCCCCAATGCTAACAGCTTTTCTAAATTTAAAAATTGCAAATTTTATTTGAAAAATAGACATGGCATACAAATACAAAAAAAAAACTCAAGGATCCTCAAAAATTACAGAGGCTTATTTATATCAATAGCAAAAAGCTTAGAATGTGAGTATTGGATATACTTTATGAAATAATTTAATTACTTACATTATAAAGATAATAATAAGTAAGATATCACATTTAATCACACCTTAATAGGTCATATTATGTCATATCTGCAGCTACTTAATGTTGAGATATTAAAACATGATAACTCAAAATTATGCTATGATGCATTTAAAATACAAATGTAATTTTAATGGTCAAAATTGTTGAAACTAAGCATTGGTTGGTATTTGTACTCTCATGTATTCAAGATTATTTTTGCAAATTTGGTTGTAAGTTCCTTTTATAAAAACAATGATAGAGAAACTCTTCGTTCTTATTATTGAGTAGGAGAAAAATATCATATCCTGAAAAATCTGATCCTCTATCTTAATGCTTAGAAAACTGTCAGGAAGTTGATTTTCCCTTGTTACAGCAGAGAAAAACACTAGTAAGCATCTATTCAGTTGGGCACTTTGGGAAAAATCATAGATAAATCTTTTTCTACTTACTATCAAAACAAGTTTCAGTGTATACAATTTTCTAAGACAATTCACAAATGAAATATAGAAAAAAAACAAGGTTTATATGTTCTTCAAGCTGTCTGCAATAAACATGTAATTTCTTGGCCATTGCCTTTGTTTTTTTTTTAAAGTAAAGTATTAAGGTTATTAAGGACTTTATTTTTTTCTTTTTTTAAAATTTATTTATTTATTAAAGATTTCTGTCTCTTCCCCTCCACCGCCTCCCATTTCCCTCTCCCTCCCCCAATTAAGTCCCCTCCCTCAGCCCAAAAAGCAATCAGGGTTCCCTGTCCTGTGGGAAGTCCAAGGAACCCCCACCTCCATCCAGTTCTAGTAAGGTGAGCATCCAAACTGCCTAGGCTCCCACAAAGCCAGTGCTAGTAGGATCAGAAACCCATTGCCATTGTTCTTGAGTTCTCAGTAGTCCTCATTGTCCGCTATGTTCAGCGAGTCCGGTTTTATCCCAGGCTTTTTCAGACCCAGGCCAGCTGGCCTGTCCCGATAGAACATCCCCATTGTCTCAGTGTGTGGGTGCACCCTTCGCGGTCCTGAGTTTCTTGCTCGTGCTCTCTCTCTTTCCGCTCCGATTTGGACCTTGAGATTTCAGTCCTGTGCTCCAATGTGGGTCTCTGTCTCTGTCTCCTTTCATCGCTTGCTGAAGGTTAATATTTAGGAGGATGCCTATATGTTTTTCTTTGGGTTCTCCTTATTTAGCTTCTCTAGGATCACTAATTATAGGCTCAATGTCCTTGGTTTATGGCTAGAAACCAAATATGAGTGAGTACATCCCATGTTCCTCTTTTTGGGTCTGGCTTACCTCACTCAGGATAGTGTTTTCTATTTCCATCCATTTGCATGCAAAATTCAAGAAGTCCTTGTTTTTTATTGCTGAGTAGTACTCTAATATGTATATATTCCATACTTTCTTCATCCATTCTTCCATTGCAGAGCATCTAGGTTGTTTCCAGGTTCTGGCTATCACAAACAATGTTGCTATGAACATCGTAGAGCATATACTTTTGTTGTATGATAAGGCCTCTCTTGGGTATATTCAAGGACTTTAAGTCATAGCATCACCTCCACATGTATAGAAAATCTAATAATATGAGCATTTGTTTTGGAATTTCAACATTATATTAATTTAGAAATCTAGCTAAAGCATGTTTCTATTGGTTCACTAAAATATTTTTATGTGGTTTTGGCATTTTAAATTTCAAAATAAAAAATAGAAGGCGTTTAATTTGTCACAACATCAGTTGGATGTCTTCAGGATTAGAACAGATATTTCCTCAAGTAAGGACTGTAGGTAGGAGATTTTACCGTGCAATATCAGTATGGTCAGATGGTAGATGACTTCCATAGCTTGTGAGCATCCTCTGTGGATTTCCATGTGCCTTGTAGAAATACTATCATGCTTAGTTTTTGGGGGGGATTGGGATCTTTAATTTTAATGGAACCTTTAGAAGAATGACATAAAGTTCAGGTGAGCATAATATTTGTAGTTGAATGCTTACATAAACACAGATATACTCTGGAATGTGCCTGTTTATATATACTAATACATGTATGCACATCCATGTGTGTAGGTATATTTTTTAATTCTTTTGTGGTCTAGCTGTTTTGGAATCAAGAATATATACATATTTATTTCAAGTAGCTGTCCAACCTCACTTCCCCATAAGATCATTTTCCCTAAAATCTCCACAAGTGTACTGTGATTTTACACACACACACACACACACACACACACACACACACACACACACACACACACACACGTACATATATAGGGATATATGCATACAGGCATATTCACCTGTGGGAGCATCTATGGATGTCAGAGGATGATATCAGAAAGCCTTCTCTACATAGTTATCCATTATTGTTTATGAGACAGGGTTCATCCTGAATGTGTAGCATATTATTTCAGACAGGTAGACTGATTAATGAGCATCCTCTTTTGCCTGTTTCCTTGATCTATTGATTGAGTTCCAGGCACATGCTACCATACCACTGATGTTAAGTAAACATATATTAGTTGAATCCTATGCCAGATCATGTTGGGCATTAGCAGATTATATTATTCCAGGCTAGATTAATCATTTTAACGTTGTATTTAATGATTTATTGTGGGGTCTTCCTCCTCATGGTCTGTTGACCATCAGGCCGGGGAGCAGAGGTAGCATGCAGGGCTTTGTCTGGCATGTGAGCACATGGTAAAAGCTTCCAGGAGATAGCTTCAGTGTTACAGCTCAGCTTTATTCCAGAGTGAGGGAAGATATGAAGAATGGGGACCGTGACTGGGGCATGACCTAATTTGCAGTTGGCAACACAATCTTCTCATAAGGCTGGAACACAGTATCTAGTTATCATCTGTGACAGTACATCCCAACATATAGCAAGGGTGTAGTGGGAGCTGTGGGCTGCATTCCTGCTATCCAGCTCGGCTGCCTGGCTAGCTTATGCCCCGAAATAACAACACACAAACTGTATTCATTTAAACACTGCTTGGCCCATTAACTCTAGCCCTTACAGGCTAATTCTCATATCCCAATCAACCCATCTCTAATAATCTGTGTAGCATCAGTCTTACCGGGAAAGATTCAGCATGTCTTACCTGGCAGCTTGCTTCATGGCGTCTGCCCGGGAGAGGGGAGCATGGCCTCTGAGCTCACTTCCTCTTCCTCCCAGCATTCTGTTCTGTTTACTCCTCCCACCTATGTTTTAACCTATGAGGGCCAAGCAGTTTCTTTATTACTTAACCAATGAAATCAACAGATTGATATATGACACTCCCACATCACTAGGGCACAACACCATATTTGGCAGTAGGAAGAGAGCATTTGCATCGGACTGTGTAAAAGATCTTCACTAAGAAAAGTCCCACATCCACACTCAGGCAGAGAGTAGGAAGCCTGTGCTGGGGGGAAGGGAGGCCTCCATCTTGTGCTTAGCTCAGAGAAAGCTGTCCAGACAAGGTGGAGTACAACCTTTAACCAGTCGGGCCTCCCAAAAATTTCATAATTTAGTTCTCAGATGTTTTTCATTAAAGATATTTTCCACATAATATATTTTATTACACTTGTTCATATTATGAGGCGATTTTTACAAAAGTGGAAAAAAACAATTTTGATATAATATTTGCCTTATAATTATTTTGTAATTTGGAAATTTCATCAACTACATTTAAAATCAAAGGCTGGTGTATGCTAAAATATTTAAGCAAAAGTCACAAATGATAAATTATCATTCAATATTTAAAAAGTAGTGAAGAAAACCATAAAATCACTTAAATACAAAAACTAATAAAACGTAATTTAAAAAGTCACAGATAACTCATGGAACATTATTTCAGTACCAATTACTTAACCCAAAATTTCTAACGTGCTTACTCTGCAGCAAATACAACTGTTGCTCCCATGGGAACCATGTCTTTAAATATAAAGAAAACATTTTTTTTTTCTCTGCAGAAGCATTTTAATTTCCTATAGTGCCCATTTATCAATTCTTAGAGCTTTTTCCTGTGCTATTGGGGATTTGCTCAAAATGTGTTGTCAATTTCTATATCCTGAAGTGTTTCTCTCTTATCCTTTAGATGTTTATAGTTTTAAACAAAGTAACCTGATAGTTTTAATTGATTTTTTGTGAAGAGTGAAATGAACCTAGTCTCTTTTTCCAGGAAGATATCTGGTTTTGCTAGCACCACTTGTTTTAAAGACTCCCTCCCGCTTCCAGTGTATGTTTTTTTATGTGTCTGTATAGCTGTGCAAATTCATTCTTGGTCTTTTATTATGTTCCATTGATCTCCATGTCTGCTTTTGCACCAGTTTGATGGTATCTACCTCCCTGTGGCTCTGAAGTATACTTTGAAGTCAGACAACATAACTCCTCCAGTTATGTTCTTCTGGATTAGAATTGTTTTGAATATCTGTGTTCTTTTGTGTTTCCATGTTAATGTTAGATTTTTTGTTTTCCATTTCTTTGAAGACTTTCATTAGAATAATGTTTGAATTGAACTTACAGACTGTTTTCTGTCATTTAGCCCTTGAAAAAGCTCCCCATAGACACATGTATTTGAATTCCTGGTGCCCAGTTAGTGGAATTGTTTGGGAAGTATTAGGAGTCATGGTTTTGTTAGAATAGATGTGTTACTAGGAATGAACTTTGAAGTTTCAAAATCCCATGCCATTACCAGTTAGTTCTCTCTCTCTCTCTCTCTCTCTCTCTCTCTCTCTCTCTCTCTCTCTCTCTCTCACTATTGTTTATGAATTGGCATGCAAGGTCTCAGCTACTGTTCTAGCACCAAGCCTGACTGCCCGTTGCCATGTTCTTATCCATGAGAGTTATGGTTTCTACCTGTTTGAAAGAGTAAGCCCCAATCAAATCTGTCTTATCATGGTTACCTTAGCCATAGTATATTTTCTTGCTTTGCCTTAGTGTATAGCTTCTGATTTTTGTGTTTCTTTCTAGAAATTCAACTAGAAATTCAACTTCTAAAAACAATTATACTTCTATTATCAGCAATCATTAGCCTAGGAAGAGTCCACTGTCAGAGCGACTCTAGCACACAAACTTCTTTTCTATGTTATTTCTTATATATGTCTGGAATATTTACCGTGCCAATCACCAGCTTTCTTATCTGACCTTATATCAGATCCAACTCTGCACACGTCTCACAGCAGGAACTGTCTTGTTTTTTGAAACTGCTCAACTATTGATTTTATTTTTTCTTATTTAGTGTTTTATTGTTTCCTAAGTCATCATGGATGCTACTATGCCCAATAGCTAATAGTCAGCTTTGTAAAAATTAGTGGATTTGTATGACTATTTAGTATCAACCAGAATTTCTTGTCCATGCTGTTTTCATCTCTACATTTTACTTCATTTGTTGTTTTAGTCTAGTTGTAATTTTTAATTAATTTATTTTTAAAAAAAATCAACATTTTCCCATTGGAGGGAGTCTACTTGTATTTTTAATCCCCCACTAAAATTGAATATTGATTATCAGTGTCTTTGAACTGTCCTTTCAAAACAAATCAAGACCAGCAATGCCTATACCTGTCACTGAAGGTAAGCCCTTATCACCTGGCATCATCCATCTGTCTGCTTAGGTGTGTAATATTCTCTTCATATACCTTTGGCCCTCTTTCATAATTCTACTTGAAAAGATAAAACAAAATGAAAGTTGGGTAGAAAATCTTATATTTCCATTTTCAGTCTCAACACTGGGAAGGCCAACTTAGATTCTACATAAATTAGGTTGTTACTTTCAAATTTGAACAAGAGTTTATTTTGAGGCATTATTGTAGCTTAAATCAGTGCTATATTCTTAGTTGAACATCTGCATTAAGTTGTTTATAACCTTCTTGCTCTTCTCATAATTTGATTGCAGATGAATTAACAACTCTATTCAGGTCACACACCAGAAGTAAATAGTTTTATTTTGATTTAATCACACTTCTTAAATTGAGAAAATGATTTAAGCTTCCTTTTCACATTGAATAAAAGTTACCCCTGATGCTGGTTCCAACCTAAAGACTCCCTTTTCACACAGTTACGCACAATGAGTTGTGTTGATTATATTGTTATGTAGGTTTGATAATGTGTTGCGGGAGGTCCTTCCGCTCCTCCAGCCTATAGCCGCTGAGATACCCGCCCATTGGGGCGTGGTCTCTCTCCC
>NC_022011.1:90349824-90351639 GCF_000317375.1 Microtus ochrogaster
GATCTGTAAGTTTTTTTCCCCTTTAAATAAATACTACCCTGTTAATTATAAGTCCAAACTGCTGTGGCATCGTTTGTGACTTACGTCTACAATAATGTTTGAGTTTATGACTTTGAGTTTATGACTTCATACATTGAGAGCATTTATTTTGATTAAAAACAGGTTTTAACAATATATAATAGGAAAAGTAGATGTGGATATGTATAAGAAAGAAACAAAAATTTTATCTCTCACACTTAAAAATTTCAACTAAAAATGTCTCTAAAGCTTAACGTAATCCCTGCAACATTAGGTATTCTAGAGGAAATATAGGAGGAGTACTTCAAGATATAAGCTTAGGTGATGGCTTTCTGAGTAAGAATCCTGTAGCTCTGACAATAATATACAACATCGACAAGTAGATTTGCATTGAATTTTAAAGTTTCTGCATAGGAAAAACAAATACACATGAAGAGATAGCATACAAAATTGAGAACTTCTTTGCCAGTTGATCATCTTGCCCAGGATTATGATCTAGACTACATAAAGAGCTTAAAACTAAGTACACTAAATTAAAATTAAGCCGAAAGTAAGTAATCCAACAAGCAAATTGGCAAATTTCTTGATCAGTTTCCAAAATAAGAAATGCAGATGAAAAATAACTACAAGAAAATAATAATCAAAATATCTAGCCAGCTAGGAAATGTAATAGTAAAATGGCTTTAGCCAAGGAAAAACAAAAAAAATCACCAATTACAGTAAGCACATGGCACAAAGTTGTTGTAACTAATCCAGACACTTTGATTAATCATAAGTGAGTACCTCAAAAAGTTCATTACTATGCTATGATTCAAATGTAATATTTTACTCTATACCCGAGGAAACGAAAGCACACTTATAAAAACACCTACATCGTCATGTTTATTCTAGCACTGCTCACAGTATACATGGTACACTTCAGTGTCCAAGAGTGAGTGAATGAAGAAAGGAAAGGTGCTATGTGTGCATGGAAGCTTTATTCCGTCTTCAAGAATGAAGTTCTACCATTGTCTCTAGGCTTAGTGGGCGTGTAATCCGACAAACTGCTGCTGAAGCTAATTTAGTATGATAACCTTGCCCCTGTTTCTATTTCACTGAAGTGCTATAGGATATTCCCATTTTAATCTTTTCAGCAGTATACATCGATGGTATTTTTAATAAATCTATTTACCTAATAAACAAAAATGGTTCCTTAATAACCATTAAAATTCCTTTCCAAACAATCTTCTTCATTTTTATAGATCCCTTAATACACATTTACATATATTCAATTTGAAATAGCTCATTAGTATATAACATACTCGTCTGATTACTTAGCTAAATTTTATATTGCAGGAAGTCATGGTTTTATTGAGTGTAAATGACATTTGAGTTATGGCTTAGGAACACTGTAGACTCAGTATTGCAATTTAAATTACTTTCCATTCATGCAAATTGTCCCAGTTCTTCAAATAATGCTGTTTGGAGGTTTTCACACAGTGCTTTAAAACTACTCCAATATTTTAATATTTTCTCATTTACAATTAATAAGAACTCAACATCTAACATCTTTCAAACTCTCTTCTAGCTATATTTCATTTGTCATCTGTCTACCATCTATCAATCATCCATCATCTATCATCATTTATCTTTATATTTTTTATATCAGCTATTTGCTATCTACCTATATATCATCTATCTTCATCTATCTATCTATCTTCATCTATCATCTATCTATCTATCATCTATCTATCTATCTATCTATCTATCTATCTATCTATCTATCTATCTATCTATCATCTTCATCTATCATCTATC
>NC_022011.1:90351739-90441952 GCF_000317375.1 Microtus ochrogaster
ATCTATCATCTATCATCTATCTATCTATCTATCTATCTATCTATCATCTATCTATCTATCTATCTATCTATCTATCTATCTATCTATCATCTATCTATCATTATTCACACCTACCAAGTCTAAAACCTACAAGTACCAAGAACCAAGAAAAATTTTTACCCATTAATTCTTAGTATAATTCAAATTAAATTCATCCCAATTCAATTTTCTCTGATGAATTTCTATTTAATTAGATAAATGTAATAGACATACAATACATACCAGTATACAATGAAAATCATTGTTTTAAATAAATGCAGCTTTGCATTTTTATTTGACATTTTGATATAGGGGAAGATGTTTTAATTTACAGCCACATGTTCTTTTCCAAATTAAATGAATTAAATATTCAAACTTTTGATGTTACATTTGCTGTAATACCTTGAAGTGGTTTTAGTTATCATATTCCAAAGCAACGTTGACTCACGTGATACTAGAGCTTTAGAAAGACTGCCATTTTTTTACTTTCTATTGTGCCTACCCAGTCAAAACTGTATCAGAGACATCATTGGTTGAATTTTGAAATAAAGTTGGATTAAAAGAATTAATTCTACAAAAAAAATACATTTGTGTGTCCAACCGTCTTATTTTAGAGCAATACTCTTTGGAAAGTGTTTATTTGTTTTATTCAAAGCTTTTTTTTCTGTAGTTAGCATTCACCTCTTTTTGACAAGGGTTGTTCAGTCTTTATTTTAAAAGTAAATAAAATTTGAAGATAGCTATATGCATCAGAAAAGGTAGCTGGCAAAATATTTTATATAATGTTTTCATAAAGCTATTTTTTCTTCAGGCATGTTTGAAATGGAAATAATGCCATTAATTTGATATAGATATGACTTTGAAAGATATATTGCAGAATCTAATATGGAATACACATATATAAAATTAACTAAGAGATGATTTAAGTTTGCTGAGATTAGGCCATCATATTTTCTGTGTATGGTAAAACTCAATATCAGGTAAAATAAGTTGCTGAAATAAATGAATCATCCATGTTTTTGACTGCTTGAGATTTATAATACACAGTCTCTAATATATTTCTATTCTTTCATTGTTAAATTAAGTATATCAATTACAAAAATAAATAAGCTGTATAATTTTTAACTGGTAAAACCAAAACATTATATAAATATTTAAATAAATTGTGGACTCTCTTTATAGACTACCTCAACATGGCAAACATAAATGCTTCCTAGGGTCAGTAAAACTGATATTTAATGTGAGGTAGTTTGCATTATTTTAATAAAGGATTCTTCTTTAGTATTTTGAAATATTAGTGTATATTTTGCATATGGTTTGTTCATTTTAATCTTAACTAATATATTTCTTTTTATACCTTATGATTTATTATTATGACATTTTGACATTTTATAGAAGCTACATCAACAGAATATATGGCTCTTTTGTGTATATGTGATACTAAATATCAAGCCATGCCTTATTGCATAGACTAGACAAGATATCTGGCACTAATTAACATCTCAACCTACATTTATTCTTTCAAGAAATTAAAAATTATTATTTTATTGTGTGTATTCTGTTTGCTTATATATGTGCATAGGTTAGTTAAATGCTAAAAGGCATTAGACCCCATGGATCTACCTTGTGAGTCACCATGTGGGTGCTGGAAATCAAATCCAGTCCTTTGTAAAAGAAGCTAGTATAAAAGGAGACTACTTTTTGGTTTCCCAGCTTCCCAGACCGGAATAATCACACAATAACTATATTAATTATAACACTATTTGATTAATGGCTCAAGTGTATTTCTAGCTAGCTCTTATATCATAAATGTATCCAAAATATTGATAAATTAAACATGTCTCTCAAAAAGTATTAATGTAGAACTTTAAAGTCTCACAAAAGATAATTTAAGCCTAACCTTGTGATAATGGTATTGTGTGTTGTATTATGAAGAAGAATAATTATAAAGTGAATGATTCAAAGTTATATATATTGTACATTTTTCCTAATAGATTTCCATAATGTTTTCCTAGAATCAAATGCATTTTTAAATTGAAAATTTCTATTTAATTTAATCTTAAAATTTCGTTTATTTAAATGTAGGGATATAATTTCTTTCTATACAGCCTTGTCTGCTTCCAATATATGTTAAGGAGAAAGATTGCATTTAGGCTATTTATAAATAGTAAGAGTCAATCAATATGCTAAACATTCATATAGCAATTATTGCAAATTAACCACTTGGATCTTAATCATTTCTGTTTGTGCTTTTTTTTTTTTCTCGTGTTGATTTCTGAGGCCTTTGAAGATGGTAACTTTATTATCCTTATAGGATGCCAACTTTTTGAGTCATCAACATTGGTTAAAAATAAAGGGAATCACCTTGAGCTCCAGAAATGCAAATCAACTGGAAAAACACCAGCTGGCCTTAATCTTTCACCATTGCAGTTTTGTCTGCCTCCTGTCAGCGGGCTAGCAGGTGTGCTTTTTATAGAAACAGGACTTAGCAGATGTAGCTGCTGTTTTCTTCTCGTCAACAGTGAAATTCTCCTTCTCAGCCCCTCTGACACACACAGACTCCAATCGAACACAAATATGCATCCAGAAAACAGTAGAATGTTAGTGGAAATTTCTATCTATCTTTAGAGGTATTATGTTTAAAACCTATTCCTACGTTATGTCCTAAAATCATTTTTGAAGGCCAACATAAAAAGAAATGTTTTCATATTCTGAAATTATTTGAGAACCTGGGATTTGATCTTTTTCATTAAATTATCATGAGAAAAATATTAAAGTACGATGTAAACAAGTAGCGATTAAAATAATATAGGTGTTAATAGATAAAAAGTCTATGAAAAGCATCACCCAGAGGTTATGTTCCTGTTTAAAAATACTCAGAAATTCATTCTGGTAAAATCTCAGAGTGCGCTGATTTTCCGTAGTTGTTCTCTTGTGCCCTGATTTCTAAGGCACATAATTTACCATCTCCCTTTCTTTGTGACTTTGTTCCAAAAATGATGAAGAGGTAATATATGCCACCTAAAATAACTCCATCTGATAACAAGATTAAGACCATTTCTACACTGACTCACAGAGTCTTGACGTGCTAGATGTCTTGGGTCTCTGAATGTACCTGCATCAAAGCCAAGGAAAATTGCATGAGCTCATGTGTTCTCACCTAAAATAAACCCTCTTTAGTTTAGTGGGTTTTTTTTCTATGAAACCATTTAAAACTGAACATTGTACAAACAGGAAACGGCCTCTCTTTTCCTGTAAGTTCTTCGAATTTGTTGTAGCCAGTACCTCTCTCTTTCCATGGTTCGTACTTGTGTTAAGGAAGAGCTTCATTCAGAGAAAACCATCGCTACCCACTTTCTTCTACTGCCACTAATCCATAGATCCTTCCTTTTTCTCAATAATAATGAACATGAACTGAAATTCTGACTGTGGATGCTTAAAATTTGTAATTTATAAGAAGATAGTGTTACTTTGACAATGTGGATTTCTCGTAAGCTGTATGATTCATAGCTCCTCAGACAATCCTAAGTACTAATTCATTTATAGAAGCCCATACGTGTACCAGACACTGTTGTTAGTGTCAAGAAAGTCACTGAGAATGTAGGCCAGCTGTTGTTGGGCTCGCCAGAGATGATACATTAAATTTCTATTAATGTGTCTACTCACTCTATGAGAAAAGCCTGCTCATACTTCTTCAAGCCTAGGAGTTAAGAGAAACTGGCATATCTGAGTCACATTTGTCCATATTTATAAACCAGTTTTATATAAAATAGAAGAAATTTAAAAGTTAAAACTGTAATAGTAAACATCAGATTATTATAGATCATAGACTAAAACTACCACAAATAAACATGCCACCTATGAAAATATAATGTGTAGTATTTTCACTATATTTAAATGTATTATAATCTAATTAATGTAATTATATTACATTGTATATAAGGTATAATTTTGAAATATATCAAATGAGAAAATCCATTTAAAGGAGATGAATCTACTCATTATGCATTTAATGTAAATTTATGTTTTGCCATATGTCTTTGATCTTTTTGTATAAAAACATACAATTATTACTATACTCAGTCTTTATCAAAATTTTTCATCTTGGATTTATTTTCTTACAAGAAACAAATGATAAATGTTGTTCCACTGGCTTTTAAAGTTCTCTTATAAAAATATATATTCATAGATATCTGAAAATAATTCAAAATTACTCTACAATGTCACAGATAATCATAACAAATGAGTCTTTTTTAGCTCAATGGTTTATCAATTATTTTGCAATTTGTGTCTTTTTATGTCTCCATTTCGGTAACTGTAAAAGATTTGCTTTATATTCCAAGTGTAAAGAAGGCCACAGTTTAGTTACTCATTTTGTAATTATAATTTACTTCCATTTAATTCCAAAAAATATTGCAAGAAACATTTTGAGTGTTTTGTTTGATTATATGTAAAGAATATTTAAAATGTGGGTAGTAAGTCTGGGTTGTGAAATATAAACATCTTCAAATTTGCCAGATGTTGTCACACTTATTCTTAGCACTATCTGTCCTAAATTGTGTCCCCACCGACATGCACGGGTAATTCTCCATAAACCCACAGCAGTTGATTTTCTAGGACTTGGTAAACATTAGTTAATTACAAGTTAATTGCTGAGAAGCCATCTCTCATTTTATTTTAATGGCATTTCTCTAATTTCCAGTGTTTTAATAGTAGCTTTTTGTTTATTGGATTTCAAATAACTTCTTGCATAAACTAACTGATAATATCATTGCCAAATTTCCTATTAGTATGTTTCTCCTTTACTATTTTGTAGAAGTCATGTAATATTCAAATACTCTGATTTTTTCATTTTCAGAATGTTATTCAGAATTTGGGTCTTCTGTGGATGTGTCTAATTTTATATTCCTTATAAATCTGTTTCTTTGTAATATGATAATTTGATTACTGAGCAATTTTTGCATTTTGATATTGCTGTTTGTTTGAACATGGCCAGTCCTTTCCTTCCACTGACTTTTAGTGGATGTGCCTTTTTCTTAAGTCCACGATTTGAAGTCAGGTGTTGTTTCTGCATGTCTAACTATGTGTTCTGCCTTCACTTGTCATTTCTATTGCTCACATCGATTTTTAGGAATGACATAATGTGTGTGTGTGTGTGTGTGTGTGTGTGTGTGTGTGTGCGCGCATTTGTGTGTATAGCATATGTATTCATGTATGATATTGTATGAAGTTGTTGCCAGTCCCCTTGGTCACTCACTGACCTAGCTAGCCCTATTAGCAGAAACAGACTGTAATACTATAAGTACTGTAAACCTAGGTTGTAGGATATTAAGAAATCTACCTGGAAGATTCCTTCCACCGGGTTAGCTTCCTTACCACTAGAACTGCTATTCCTATCTCCAGGGTATAATTAATCAAAGGTCCTACCACTCTGTGGCTCCCATGAGCTACGGTGGTGATCTACTGGGCACAACACACCCACCAACATGACAGTGATGTGACTATTTGGGGAGTAAACAGTCCTTCCAGCCTGAACTTGAGGTCTCTTCCATAATAGGGAATTCATGGCTGGTTTGTAAAGCTGGTGTAGAACCAGAGGCTGACGAGGCTAGGAGCCCTCATGGAGACTCTCTTGGTGTTAATGTGCTAAATGAGCATACTGTCAAACTAATCTGTAAACATCCAATCCTACTGTTTAGTTTGACTCACAACTGGTCATGGTGTGGAGAGCATGTGAAAAAACCAAATTTTTGAAAGGGGCATTTATGACAGGATTTTCTGTACAAGGTGTGGATGTTCAGCACATGAGATCATTGTAGCTGTTAGTTATCCTTTCAAGAATGGTTTGTGACCACTTCGTCATACATATGGAGAGACTTGCGAGACCCCATCGTTGAGAGAGTTCAATAAGCGGCTAGCAAAGTCTCAGAGTAGAGTTATTATATTTCAACAGTTAAAAAAGAAGACTAATGTTGTGTTAGTTTCAGTGATCTCGTATGTATACCAAGAAGCAGCTACTAAATACAGTTTCCCGATTACAAAGCAGATGGTAAAAATTCCCATTCCATTAATTCAGCAAACATGCTAAAAGCTAACAGAAAGCACCGGTAAGGTATTGACTTGTGGGAGAAAGAATGCTTGATCTCAGTAAGTCAGAAAAAAAAATTGTAAAATTTCAATTCGGTTCTTGGTTTAACAACTTAAGAAAAGAAGACAGGCAAATTGTCTGAGTTCTCAGACCTTCAGTTCTTTAACCGTGTGATAAGATCATGAAATCTGTTATGCAGGTCATGTCGGGTAGAGAAGATTATATGTAATCATTTAAGTCAAAGCTGTCACAAGCAAGAAAGGGCTGTGCAAGGAACAAGTTCAAAGAACAGCAACAACAAGGATAAATATACTGTTTGTACATAGTTCCTGCTAGTGAATATGTGCCAAAGAAAAAATATACATGTGTGTATACATAGAGAGAGAAAGACAGACAGATACAGAGACAGACAGAGAGGGGGGAGGAAATGCCAACAACATTCACATGCTAAAAATTAATTTAAAATTAAATGATTTAGTGTAGCTCATGGCTTTTTTTTTAATGAAAGGTCTTCCACAAGTTATCTATAGAGAGCTAACTGAGAGCACACTCATTAGTTACGCAGAGCAGGTTTAAAGCTTAGTCTTTAGATTGAGGTTTTCTTCACCTGGGTTATATCTGCAGGCATTTGTTTTCAAGTGATTACTTGAAAATAATGAGACGGTATATGAATAAGTAGCAAAACTAATGTTCTCAACTCAGATTCACGTTAACCTTAAACTTTTACTCGGAAGGATTGGTTCAGTTTTCATAGTCACTGTATCCATACCCTGGGTTTCCACCCTTCACACAGGTTCCACTAAAATACAATCTCCAGGAAAGACATAATAACTTTATTTTTACTTTTTTTTTGAAAACATACTTCTCATTAAAGCTCACCCTTCTTGCATGTTGCTGGGCCCCTCTCTCCCCCCTTCGCTTCATGCTCTCTCTCAACCAAGTGCACTCCAGTAAAGCGTGATCTGAGAAGAATCCTTGTGTGGTGGTGTTTCTTCCTCACCGGTCAAGAAGCCCACCGCAATGGACAAAAATTTAATCAATACTTTTACAATAGGGGTTGTATGAATTATTAAAATTAACTTTCTTTAACTCTGATATGTCTGGGCAATTTATATACTGGCTATATAATTCATAGTATACATTATGATATTAAAATCAAGACAATTAATTATAATTATTAATATATAACTATTTCTCTTATATTTTTGGTTTAAGCCTAGCTGTTAATGGGTGAGCCATCTATTCAGCCGTTGTATAACTATTTCTCTATCTTAGAATCTCCAGGTAAAAGTTAATACAAATACCAATTTTACAAGTGCTGGTACTTACAAATGCTACCCATTTTATATATGTGTGTGTGTGTGTATGTGTGTGTGTCTAAATGTATACAATCAGTTGTAGTTCTAGATAGAATACATATATTAATACTGAATTTTAATATATTAAATATTTTGTATAACAAGGATGTTGCTTTTTTAAAAAAGAAAACATGTTTCTCAGCTGATTTCTCTGCTAGTGTCCATTTCATGTTCTGAAGATGACCATATAAAGCCAATACAATAGAAAAACCCTTTCTGGATTAAGTTGCATGACCTGTAACTTTAAGTTATTTGACTTTTTTATGTAAATAACTTAGAATAACAAAGTGAAAATAATTAAATAAAGACTAGTATGTTATATAAATGTAGAATTATTTATAAATATGATATTTCTCAAATTTGCCATACTATTCAAATATAGTTCAATAATTTATTTTATCTTATTTTTTATTTTATGTTCCAATTTTTCTGTATTTTTCATAATTCTCTTCAAAAATTGTTGAATTCCCATATTTTGTTCTAGTGTGTCATATTATTCATATTTCACAGATGAGGACCTAATCGTTTTAATATAATTTTTTTATAATTTTGTTAATATTATGATGTTTATGTATTACTTTAAAAAAACATTGCACCATTTGTAAAAGTCGTATTGGTTTTGGAGATATAGAAAGAAATTCTTTTGTGATTTTTTTTTTTCTGCTGACAGTTTTATTTGCCAATTTGAACTGACAGATTTCTCCTCACAATGATATTAGGATGCTGTGGCTACCTTTCAATTTTGCTTATTTCTCAGAAACTGTACAGCAGTTGCACATGGGTCTTTCCACTATTAAAGTGGTGTGCTGCCACCACCGTATATATATATTTTTTCCAATACCCCTCCAATGAGTTTTCAATGCTATTGTATACATTTTCAAGTACAAAGGTATTTCTGTCTTAAACTATCATCTATATGCTAATGAATTTCTACTCTGTACCTTGCTGTCTCCTACCTACAATACATTTCTGAGCATAGCTATTCAGAATCTATACCTTATCGCTAACTCAAAATCTAACAAGATTGAAATTTAAAGCAGCATCGGTGTCTTTGATCCTGCTTCTTATCCTGTTATTCTTTGCCTAGAGTCGGTCTCCGCTCCAGCCTTTGTGTCTTCCTCCTGTTTATTCTGCTACACAGCCAATCTTGGTGAGTGGCTTTATTCACCTTGTCTCTCAAGTTGGACACCGGGAGGCAATCTCTGATCATTTCCTTTCTCATCCATATCTAATTCCGGATGTTTCTTCTCATTTCTCCTTCCAAGCTTTCCCACGCCCTGTTGGCAAGCATTGGGAACCAAGATGTAAGTCTTAATTTTGCCTGACTTTACTTCTGTAATCTTTTCAGTTCCCCTTTGGAACAGGGGTTTGAATTCTTTTCTATCCTTCCAATTCTGCAAGAACACATGTCTGGAATTCTAACTTGAGCAAGCACTTTGCTAGGCCTTGAAGTCATTGAATAAGCCCCTCAATATTGACATTGAATTATTTCTTTTAGACATTGTTACTGTGTGTCCTCTGCACACATATTTATCATAATCAAACCTGCAGATCTTGGAATTCTTCAAGTACCACAAATCTCTGTTTTGAATTTTTTGTGCATAGTTAATCATATTGAAAATATCTGATTTAATAACTCTCATTCATGGACTTCCAGTCCATCCTAATAGAATCTGTAGAATTTTGAATACAAACAAAAAATAGTTCATTTGTGAATTGCTATGCTTGGAAAAATAGCAATCTAGATAAAAATTTTAGATGAGACAGAATACAATACAAACAATTTATATTTTTGCTTACTCATATAAAAATTTGTCATATGATAAACTTTTCAGTCTAAGTTATCTTTTTATGATTCTAGAATCATTTTAGTGTTTATAATTTAAAACTGATATATCACTTTGTATGGTTATTTGGTGTTTCAAGTAAATAAAATCTGTAACATACTGTGAATTAAGGAAATCAGAAAAATACTGTTTTTATTTATGGGAAAAAAAGATATATGTCTACTATTCTCTTGGAAAAGCAGTGGTCCTTATTGAATTGGTCCATTTTCAACTCTTTGATTATATACATGGACTCATGAGTTCTTCAAATTTTAGTTAAACCTGTATTTCCTTTTGTTTTGATGACACAATATATTCTGTTTTTAAAGATTATTTTCATTTTGTTTGATTAAATACTCTCAATTTGATTCTCAATTATCAAAGCTTTTCTAACAAATGAATGTGTGTCCTATAGCCAAAATAAATCTCTGTCTCTGCAATGGTTATGCAACTATGAAAATTGTGTCTGTCCTCTCAATGTGCATTTACAGGGTATTTACATCAAATTCCTTAAGGAGAGGCTCACAAAAGACTGGGTAGCTATGGACATTGTCAGGTCATTGGGGACTTATTGTTTTTCCCATAGGAATTTAGGACTAATGGACTGAATCCAGCTAAAGAAGGGAAAAGAAGTTAGAATCGGAGGAATAGCTGGATTTCAACATCGTATAAGTGGTAGAGAGTGTAAACCTTTATCTTAATACACACTAATACACATTATCTAGTAGTGCCCTAGAGTTAGAATCAATTAATTAGAATTAGACAGTGAATTCAATAGATTTTGTTTTGCTATTAAAAGTCTCTATAAATGTAATATTGCAATCTTACTGAAACTGTGGTAGCGATGCATTTGGCACAATAAATATTTTTCAGGTTAACTTACTTGTTTTAGCAGCAACTTTAGGTTGATAGGTGTATGTATCAGAAAGCATTGAGAATGCTTACAGAGATGGAAATTAGAGCAGTGATTGAGAGGACGAGACAATGACACACACTCTGTCTTTTGAAATGACAGGAATATTTTAAAAAGCTAGTTCTTCAATTCCGTGATTAAAAGAAAACATTGCTTAAGATTATTTAAGAGATGAGATGGTTTCTCTGTGAATTATTTCTTAATAAATCCAGGCCGTAGGGAAAGAATTAAAAACAGGCTCAGATTCACCATCAATAACTGCTACTGTTGCTTTGTGAGCTACACCTTGAGCTTGCACAGTGATGTCAACCTGTTTTACACAACATTTTACATCATCTACAGCTTACAAAACATGTTTTCATGCCATAGAACTGTATATACATTTTTCAATATTCAATGAATATTAGTTCTAAAAATATGCCTAAGTAGATATTTAAATCAGCGGTTAGCTTTCACTTGTTACATATTTTAGCCAAGTACATAATTTTGATCCATGTAGTTTTGGGACATATTGAACAAAGTCACTGGAATATTTTAATAAACATGACTATTACAAAAAAATGATAGGAATAATTTAAGGGCAAATTCTGTAATTTGTGAATGATTATATTTATTTATACTTCAGCAAATGTCTTCAATCCAAAATTGTGTCTAACCTATATTCTATTTTTGTCAATCCCAAAATATACACATCTACAGCTTTATTATGCTTTGATGATAAATAAATGTCAAATCTCAAATGTAATTGCAAGTGACATCTTTCATTAGCTTGTTCTTTGTGTTTCCTGTGTGTTTTATTTGGATAGTGTAATACTTGTCTCAAGAGAAGCAGTGCTATACGTGTTCTTTGTACACATTTTTTAACTTTTGAGTCTCTAGAAGTTTTAAATCATTAATTGTGCAAGAATGTGATATTTAGCATTGCCCAAAGTATCCACATGTCAGCAAAGGTACTTAAATAAATTTAGAGCTGCGGTTAATAGTGCTATTTAACCACCTACAGATGTGCAAATTATTTTCAGGCAGATAAACTTTTGGTCTAAATGACTTGTTTGATTACTGTACAAAGATGATGGTTAACTTCATTGGGCCTGAGATTCACTAAACGGCTGGACAATGGACAGTGAGGGACTGTCATGGTCAGATTCTGTGAAGCGGGGAGATCCAGCCTAATTATGTTAACACTGTTAGGATGCAGTCCAGTTAAGATGCTTCAGAACAAAGGAGTTTGTTCTTAGCCTGTTTGTCTCCCCTCTATGTGGAAGGTCAGCTAACCTGTTAATTCACTCTTATGAGAACCAGCTTCATTGGCATTCCAACAGTGGCTGAAGAGCAGCAACTCTCCAAGAATCCTCTTCCGTGCCTAAAACGCTACAGTGGTACTACTAAGATAGTCAGCATCACGGATCAAACAGTAACCAAGCTATCACCTTCTCTCATGTGATTTTTTTTCCATTTTTGGACTATCTAGGTAGTATCATGTAAGGCAATATAAAAAAAATCCCTTTATAATATGCATTCATTCTATTGGTGCCCTTCCTCTAATTAACCCTGATACAACATACAAAGAAGTATAACCAGCTCATTCTAGTGTATTTATGTTTGATTGCGTCATTACATAGCAACTGTGGACAGTGTAATGGAGTTGACTCAGCACTCATTTCTGTGTAAATACCTGCAATGTGTTTCTACAGTTTATAATAGAGTAGCACATGTCTAACTCTACAACTGTACATCTGTATTCGAAACGGGTGCTTCAAATATATGTTTTCATCTCAACCACTAAGATAAGCTTTTTGGAATATAATTAGATTTGTGAATGAATACAATACTTATCCTTTAGTTCCAGAAATTCTTTCCAGTAGAAAATTAGAACTTTCTGCTCTTAGAAGCAAGTATGGTTTACATTTTATAAAGAAAAAATAATTAACCAGCATACATTCTTTTCTTTACCTTGATGCTGGCTTTTTGTATTCTCTGCTATATTCCATTTTTCCTGTCACTCTACAATGTCTTTTCTACACATTTTATCTTTGCAATATCCAATTCTAATATTCCCCAATATTTTTTTTAATATATTTTCCCATTTTCACAGTCATCTGTAAACTATCATTTATAACTAAGGCCTTATCAATACAGACAATGTTTTAACAGTTGTATACATATTTGTATATGTATTTTCTGAACCATTCTTCTTCTTAAACTACCAAAACACTAAGAAAGCAGCAGACATTTTTGCATTTAAGATGTACAAAGTGGAGAAATTGCTTTATAACTCTATATTAGTTACAGCAACAAGTTGTGAAAGTTAATGCCTTTTCTTAGACTCATGAGAGAAATAAGATGTTAAGACATATGACTCAGAAATTCAAAATTAGACAGACAAGAAAATTAGGCTGTAGCTAAAAGTTGGCTATGCAGAGCAGAAGCAACATTAACTATGAAGTTGTGGCAATACTTTTACATGGGGATTTTGGTGAATTTATGTAACCTGAGTAGAGGTTAGTGTGTGGAAGAAAGCTGGGAGCGTATTTCGAGTCTCTGTCACGGGATTTGCATCAGTCACTCCCACCAGGTAACTCCAGTTAGAATCTAACTCAATCTCCCTGTTAATTCTGGCATAGGGAGAATAATGGTGGTTAATGGATATATAGCCACCAACTTCTTCAAAAACATACATTCCAGGAAAAATGGGTTTACTAGAGCACCACTGTGATCCCTTGTTAGTGGTTCAGAAATAACCCTTCTCAGTTCACCCTTCTCTCTTCTGTTACCCTTAGGTGAGGTTGGTATTATCAAAAGGCACCGACTTTTAATAAAAATGCATTAAAATTTTGGGTACAAAGAGATAGAGATGAAGGGAAAGGATGTATACAACAGAAGGCACTGATAAAGGCCAAAGCTCTGCAACACAGGCCTGTTGAAACATTGCATTCATTCAGAAGATTCGAGAATACCCTGGCACCCTGTCTCTTTCCCACCTGAAAATTGGCCTCGAATAGTATAACAAAGTAATGCATTAGAGACTACACTGTTACAATACACAGAACAGTGCAAGGGTACCCTATAGAGAAATACGAAGTCAAATGTAGGGAAAAACTGTAGACACAAAAGGAATTAAAGTCTCTGGAAACTAAATAAAAATCAAGATTACCTCACTAAAATTCTATTTAACACAGTCTCTAATATTCAAAACATAATCCCTATCATCTACCAAAAATTATGAAGCATTTCAAAAATTATTTAAAAAGTAATATGCCAAAAAAAACAAAGCAAACAATAAACCAGATGGATGGATGGAGGACAGGATGTTAAAATTATCTGATAGGTAATTTAGAAATAACTGAAATTAGCATATTAAAAATTCTAATTGGAAAAAAATGAACAGCACAAAAGAATAGCTGTAAGCAGAGAAAAGGAAATTCTAATAAACTAATAAAAAAGAAATACTAGGAATGAAATAACAATTTTCAGAATTCAGAAAATCCAGGACAGTGTTCAAACGTCAGACAAGTGCAATTGGAACAACAATGGGTAGGAGACCATTTGGGACATGAGAAGAGAGCACAATGTGGAGATGGTCCATGGTTAGTCATCAATACACAATGACAGACGCTGGGAGTTCAGAGAAACTGAACAGGACCTGTATTTGGACTTTTTCATCTGGACTGTCAACTCCCCGGTAATACATGGAGACTATTATTGATTATGAAAGGTTTGTGTAGAGCTTAGGCTTGTCCCGCTAGCTCTGATAACTTGAATTAACCCATTTCTAGTAATCTACATGGATAAAATGACCGAAGTTTAAATATCAGGCCTTTCCTGTCAACATATTTTAATTCTTATAAAGATATTGGAATCTTATACATGACTGTTCAGTAAAGCATCATTTGTGTATATCGGTTAAGTCAATGATTACAAGATATGTGTGTACATATGTGTTTTTATATGTATATATATATATATATTGTTTGTACACATGTACACATGTATTTGCAAATATGGTAATGTCTGCTCTCAGGGAATAAACTCATCAAGGATAAATTCATCATATTGCCTTCTTATCATGGCTATTTCCAGATACATCCACCTGTGCTTAATAACTTGCAAGACTGCTTTCTTTCTCATTCTTTAAAAAAGTCAATAATCTTATAAATGATAACTTTTTACTTTTACAATGACAAAGAATCAGATCTTCAAAATGACATTCAGAGCCAGGCTTCTTTTATCTCTCCTAGTCCACATGATATTTTATGCTTATTATTTCAGCGCATCCCAGAACCTCTATCTGCCTTTTACAGCCCCATCTCGCTGGTTTTATCTACTACTTAGGTTGGTAATAAGCTACTTTCATAAAAGACTTTGACTTCCATTACACCATTAAAATATTACGCAGATGTGGAAAATGTACTGTCTTCCTGTTTTGTTCACTTTATTTCAGATTTTCTATTAAAATGCAACTTCTTAAATTCAAAGAAAGAAAATATTAATTGTAGTCTTGAAGTGTTGCAAGTATATTTTCCTTAGAATAATAAAGTTTTCCAATGTGTATACAATTGGAGAATATTTATAGATATCTATGTACAATAAAATAATTATCTCTATATATGTGAGGTAGTAAATCAAAACTGCATTGTTTTTCATTAAGCAAAATGTCTTAGTAGACAAAAATTAAAATTTGTTACAAAGTTATTAATTTTAATAATTAAAATGGTTCAAAATCTCTGCCAGATCAATTTTACAACTTGCTGATCTGAAGTATGTAGCATCTTCAGCAATAATCTGCAAGGTCTGCTGGGAAATGCAGAACACTTTGCAATACCCTGTATTGCTCTGAAAATCCTCAGGATGCTCTTAACTAACACCACAAGGACAGGGTTCCAGCCTTCATATCGGGCAGCTGTAGATTTAGAGAAAATGAATACTCCCATGCATAGTAATGCATATATTATGCATTTTATATAGTATATGCATATATACATAACATACATGATATATGTATATATTATATTATGGTGTGTATTGTATGCAAGCACACGCAACACACAGTAGTAGGTTTCCATATGTTTTAGTCTGCATATTTATGAGTGTACTCTATGCACTCAATGTCTGCAGGGACCATGAGGGAGATCATACCTGCTGTGGTGTTAAAAGGGGGTCATAAGCAGTCATGTGGATGCTGAGAAATGAACCTGGGTATCTCTAGGGGATTGAATTCAATGTCACTTCTATTCAAAATCTGTTTCTGCAATTTAATGCAAGCATTTTATTCAGAATCTCAGTAAAGTCTTTTTAAACAGAAGTCCAGTTAGAGCACGTAGGAAATGTGCTGGAGATCTTGCCAGTCTGTAAAGCCCTTTTATTCATTAAGTTCCCCAAGGATAAAGTTTCAACTGGATTAAAAAAAATACACTTATAGTATCTCATTGTGTGCTTGTCTATGTTTTCCTGTATTCCTTGATTCATTTACCTAAAGGGTGATTAGATATTGGTTTTCACAAACAGTCTGTGAAGAAATGATTTAAAATATAAAAGTGAAACCATTGCTGAACTATATATATATTTCAATTGAATGGCATTCGTGTGGTCAGCAACGTAACAAGAGAAAACCATTGTCCTTTAATTTTTCATAAATCAGCTCTCCATTTTTCCCCAAAGACGTGCATCCTCATGTTCTCCTTACTTTTCAAATGCTAAGAGAGCAAAAAACATACACTTACTCCTGGATTTCCTGGCATTGTAGAACTGAGACAATAAGGATAAAGTAACTAATAATTAATCTGAGTAGCTCAAGCAGTATATGGACAACCAATAAAATATAATATGTCATGCCACCGTGAGGAACACAGACCAGTTAGTACAGTACGTGTTAAGAATAATTGTACAAAGTAAATTTTAAACTTCGATACTCTATAATTTTCAAACTGCTAAATTATTTTCTGGAAGCCAAAACAGTGGTTTTGAAAATTATACTACACACACTGGCCACATCTGACTCCTAGGAACTGAGATTGGTAAGTATGGCTTCATTGTTTGGCTAAGTAAACATAATACATAGAGACCATTTCTAAGAAATGAATAAGGAGAAAAATGCTTTAAGTTTTTAAAATTTATAATTAAAATGATATGAAAAGTATGGTGGTTTGAATGAAAATGGCTCCTATTGTTGGAGAAAGTGTGGCGCTGGGGCAGGATTTAAGGTTTCAGAAGCTCAAGCCAGGCCTAGTGGCTCATTCTCTCTTCCTGCTGCCTGTGCATCCAGATGTAGAACTCTCAGCTACTTCTCTAGCATCATGTCTGCCTGAATGCTGCCTTGCCTCCTGCCATGATGATAATGGAGTGAATCTCTGAAAGTTATGAAGTGAAACCTTGTAAGTCAGCCCAAATAAAATTTTCACCTTTATAAGAGTTGGTGGGGTCATGGTTTCTATTCACACCAATAAAACCAAAACTAAGACAACAGGATGAAGAAAAGGACAAAATTCCAAGTATAATGTAAAGAGACAGAATTTATCTTTACAGTAACATCCTTGGATTTCTTGCTACAGGAAAAATAAACTTTGAATAGTCTAGTATTCTTGAATTACTTTTAGAATTTAAAAAGTGAACCTAGTTATTTTGTGTACAGCAATAATTAACTTATAATAAAAAGCACTTGTTTATTTACTATTTGTGTTAGTGTCACTATCATATGCAAAGTCACCGAAGCATAGCATTGGTCTGGAAAACAGCTAGAAATTTAGCTTCAGCATCAGTTTAGATTACAAACATGAAGAATCTATGAAAACTCACTGTCAATTTCAGTTGCAGCTTTGAAAATAATTTGAAAAAGTAAGCCCTGATTAATGATATTTTAAAATTATAGGAAAAAAATGTTTGGAAGGTGCACTGCAGGAGGAAAGCATGTTCTACATCTTTAGGACTCATACTTTAAGGAATAGAGAAGTTGTTTTTAGGTGAATACCTCTTATATTTCTTCTATATATAACCTAATGACATAATAAATTTTAATGGAATTGGTTTAGAGAAATAATAAGTTTTTACATTTTTCATTATCTATTACTTGGTATTATTTAGAGAAAATAGTTATGAATCTTAACAATATTATTGAAAGAATTTTGCATGGAAAATCATGAGCTTTAAACTATCTCTCTTTTAGGTGGAGAGATGGCACAGTGGTGAAAGGGACTTACTGTTCTTCCAGAGGATAGTTCAGCTCTCGACACTGAATTCAGGTCCCAGCTCACATTTGTGTGTAATTACAGTTCCAGGGGATGCGCCCTCAGCTGGCACACTCAAACACATGCTGCCACACACAACACACACAAAAATGAAAGTAAATTAAGTGGAAAAATGGGAATCCACACGCAGGTTTGGCTTGTGAAAGGGAGCAGGGTCTCTGCTATTCACTGCCAAACTCTATGCTGTGATTGGCTCTGGGGGTGGATAGATAAGTCATTGTCTAAAGTACCGACCAGTGATCTCACCATGCCTCATCCTACACATGCTCTAACATTTCAAGTAAATAGGTCACAAAACAAAACTGAAAGTCATGAATCTGAGAAAGGAACTAGAATCAATATGCATGGTTTGTTAGGGAGATGGGAAGGGGGATGAGTGACTGTGTGAATACCCTAATCAGATTGGTTGCCAAAATATCTATAAAGAATAATGAAATAAAGAAAAAGTGGCCCTCACCTTTTGGACTCTGCGTGATGTCTTCCTAGAAAGTATCAGAATGCTGTGTTTGCTGCATTTTTGCAGTAAAATATAAAAATGCATACAGATTTTCATTATTGCTATTTGGCTGGCTTCTTAAATTTCTGTGTACTTTGTACTATGCTTTCTGACTCTGACCTTGAAAGGATTCAACCAAAAATTCCCTTTTTAAATTTCCATAGCCCATTCTACCCTCTGAGGATTCCATTGCCAAGTCGTTCATAGTAGTAAATGACAGTCTGTATTATAGCCTGACCCTGGTGAGATGGCTAATCTGTTAAAGGCACTGGTCTTGCAAGCCTAGCAACTTGACTTTGACTTCAGAACTTGTATTGGAAGGAGATAACCCATTCCAAAAAGCCATCTTAATTTGGCATATGTGCTAAGAGAGGCACTTGCCTGCTCTCACATGGGCATAAACACACACCTGTCACATAAACAATAATTAATAAAACAAAAAATCTTTATTATCGGAAATATTAATTTATTAAATTCTAAATTATATAATCATTTATATTAATTAATATATAATAATTTAAATAATTAATTAGTTAACAACTGCAATAACTCTAAAATGACTGATAAATCTACCAAATCTGAAGCTTTACTTCTAATATTCAAAGTCTGGACTACTCAAAATTCATGTAGAAAGTAATTATTATTATTATTATGAAACATATGTTTCAGTGTTAACTGATATTTTTATTTAAAAATACATGCATTTTATTCATCTGCCCATACTTGTTAGATAATATATATTATGTCGCCGTTTCAGGACAGTCAACATGTTAGTGGTTTCAAAATGAAGAAATATTAATGTGCACAGGATTTTTTCTTTTGGTCTTTTTCTTCCCTTTAAAAAGACATGTAAGCTCCTTTGACATTAATTCAGTTGTTAAATTTCTCAGAGGCATTTCTGTCAGAGCTGGTAATAATTTCACAGGTGCATAATTATATTAAGTTCACTCTCAATCTAGTGTCTACCAGGGACTGGTTCATTTCGGGAAAAATAAAAATCAAAAGGTGATAGCTCAAGTTTTATTTCCTGTTATTGAAAAATTACTCCGTAATCTTATCTACAGCCAGAGGAAAAATCTATCTGCTTAATTTTATTAGTAGATGATTTTCTGATACTCTACCACGTCTATCACATCTAATAAGAAGATGGTCTCAGATAAATTTCAAGCAATTTCAGGTGCTTGATACCATGTATTAATTCAAGAAGTTGTAAAGGGATCACCCCCGCCCCAAGAAAAACCACAAAACATCCCAGATGCAGCCAAATCAAAAGCAATTTCTTGACCACTATGCCTTTAATAGGAGGAGCAACATCAGCAAAATATTAGCAGCTAACCGATGTAGTTTTCCTGGGATTCTTTTTGGAACTAAAGTACCAAGGTTTAGAGAAGCTTACTCATAAAACAAGATAGTTTTTTTTTTTTTCCTGGTGTTTAGATGACTGTTGGTGCAGTGAACAATACTCAAAGACATTTTATGTATGGGAAAGGAAAGGTCAAGGCATTCTTGTTTCTCTTGCAAATTCCTTACTTTTTTTTTTTTTTTTTTTTTTTTTTTGCTTTTTGGAGCCTGTCCTGGAACTAGCTCTTGTAGACCAGGCTAGTCTCGAACTCACAGAGATCCGCCTGCCTCTGCCTCCCGAGTGCTGGGATTAAAGGCGTGCGCCACCACTGCCCGGCCTTTTCTTACATTTTTAAAAACTGGTTCTATGCTAACTAGCAGTTTTAAGTAGTTTGTTCTTATGCGAAATGACTTACTGTGTAAAGCTAGGAAGGAAAAAGGAAGAGTTAAGGATGGAGCTGGGGAGATGTTTCCACCTTTAAGAGCATCTGTTGCTCTTGCAGAAAACCCTGGCGTTGGTTCCTGTCATCAATGATGGCTCACTACAGTAGAGAAGTCCAGTTCCAGGAGAACTGATACCATCTTCTGACCTTCGCAAGCACCCAGTTCACATGTAAGGTACATACACACAGGCAAGCAAAATATTCATATGTAGAAAAATAAAATAGAGCAATCCAAAAAACATTTAAAACAACCTAAAGAAAGAGGACTAAAGAGATAAATTAGCAGTTGTGAGCAATTGTTCTCCCAAAGGACAAGAGTTTGGACAGCTCCGTGCCAAGCAGCTCACAACCCTTAAGTTTAAAACCCAAGATAAGGAACTGAAGTGCAGACTTAATCAAAGCACACCTTTCTGCCAGGTTCTCCCAGATTCCTTTAGTCCCTGCTGACAGGTATGGCTCACAGACTACCCTACCCTCAACTTTCCAGCTTCTCCTTTGACTTTCTGACTACTGTCCCCCTCTCTCCTCTGCCTCCCCCTTCACCCCTATCTCCACAGGGGCCAGCCCAGCCTAGTCATATCTACTCTGAACTATCCCAGAAGTCCCTGCCACTGACTACGCTCTCCTTTTTATCTACAATAAACTTTGTCCTCAACCATACCTAGGGGCAATCATGTTCTTTCCTTTCCTTTTTATTTCTTTTTTCCTTCATCCAGTGCCAAAACCTGGGAGTGGTTTCATGAGTTCACTCTCCAAACAATTCAGCCTGTCTGAAGCAAGCTCCTGATGGGACTAAGGTATTTGCTTCTGCTCCTTACCCTACTGGACCCACATCACGTGGAAAGAGACACCTCTTCTCTGTGATTTGGGACATTTCTCTCTGAGAAGTCTCTCGATCAACCTTGAGAGACCCCGGGTTAAAATTCTTGTTACCATGATACTTACCCCTCCTGCTCCCTTGTGGCTCCTCTCAACCTCTTTCAGGAACTCCTCACTTCCCCCTAGGAGTTGCTCCAGGGTCTGCGACCTTTTCCTTGTCTTCTTCCCCTTGGAGACCTGTGCTCTAGCTATCCTTGTACGTGACTCAGCCTCAGTCTATAGTTTGCGAGCTTTGTTGCCTCCCTATGGAAGCAGCCTGCTAAGTCCTACAGCTTCTCTATGCCCCTGAGGCTTCTGCACTGAACCCTCCTTCAGATGGAGTTCCTGCTTGTTCCTCCTTGTTCCTTATGACAATACTGTTCTCTCAGCTGCTTAACCCTTTCCCCAGCAGAGTTTTCTCTTTGGGGGACCCTTCCTCTTTTTCTTCTTGGACTCAATTCCTTTCTCAGACTCGGAGATTTCCTTCAAGCCTTGCTGTCTTACTGAAAATGCCTTGGTCCCAGTATAGCTTGATAGCCAAAGATGGCATCTTCCAAATTCTCACAGCTGGCAACATGGTTAGTTACCTTATAACAAAATTCTTTAATATGTTCAGAACTATTTTTGATGTCATTCCATGTACTGATGTTTTTAATTACAAAACTATGCCTTAGCCCTCTGTATATATTTTCAAAGTTAAGCCTAAACAAGAAACTAGAAGCAAAACATTTTCATATTCAGATAACCCTAATAACAACTGCCTATAAGTGTATTGTCAGTACCAGGAGACCTTGAATCCGTTTTTCATCTCTGTGGGCATCAATATGCCTGTGTGTCTGTGTTTGGACATCTGTGCGCACACACACACACACGAATATATGAATATATATATGTATATATAATATATGCAGAGAGAGAAGTAAATAAATAATTAAATATTCTTTATGTTAAAGTAAATGGAAGTCAAAATAAAGGGATAAGAATGCAAGAGGAAGAGGGAGAGGGAAATGGGAGGAGAGAATTCCCAGCACCTCTTATTTAGCAATTTCTTGTTAATTAAATGGTAGAATTAATTGCACAAGAGGTGAAGAGGTTCTGGCCCTGGGAGCACACTATCAATGTGGTGTTGAATCTCAGGGAAGAAGGCTACATCCTGATGGGTGAACATCAGCCCACGACAGCTCCAGGAAACAGTCTTCTCATTGCAACCGTCCCATCTGGAGGCCTTAGAGTGAACTCTTTAGTGTCACTAAAATTCACTGTGTTTGGTCGTGGTGCAGAAGCTCCACAGCCTACCTATATCAAATAGCAAGTTTCAAAAATGTTTTAAAAATAGATTATATTGTGTCTGGATGTTTGTAACAACCAACATCAGTGCAATCCTTTACTATTTAGTGTACTATTTATCCTTTTGATCCAGATGTCATCATTTTCAAAGTTCACTGATTCTTTCTTCTAATGTTCTATTCTATTGAGTCTGTCTCAAAGTCTTACATCACAGATTCATGAGTATCTGTTCTTTCAGCATCAACAATTACTCTCCGGACCACCATACACATAGCATCTCATTTGTTTTACCTCAGCCTCCTTTTCCTCAGTGAAACCAGCTTCATGGACCTTCAAAGAACTCTTTCTCATTCAAAACCAGAGCACTTCCTGTCTTCCTTTCCTGCTAATCACTCCTGATTATCCCCACAACAGCCCCGTTCCTCATTCAGCTGCTGCCTTCTTTATCCCTAGCTTTATCTGTCTTTAGTAGAGAGTGCCCATCTATTCCGTCTTCCCTAGGACTTCAAAATTCTCAAGAGAGAGACTATATTATGAAAGCCATGCTGACCAGTGTGTTTCTAGCTAGGTTTAAGAGAGTGCTACTCTTCTCTTAATATCTCAAGTATCAGATTCCTGTGGCCTATCTATTTTCTTTAGATTGTAGCTTTATCACTGTTTCCACTCCTAATTTGTCCACTATTCTTTCTTAATTACCTCTCCCATTGCCACCCACAAAATTTACTGTTCCTTATGTAACAACTCCAAAGTCCTGATTTTCCATCTTCTGTTTTCAGTACCTTCCTGTGACAAAAATTCTGTAAATTATTTTAAACAAATCACTTTTAGAGTGTTAGTAGCAGCCTATCCATCAATCATGCTGAATTTGATCATTTGAAGATTCTGTTTATTCTTCTGATTGTGAGTATGGAAATAAAAAGAAAAGAATTTCAGGAAGCCAGACCGTCCCTTCACTTCAAAGATGATAGAAGAGTTTGGTCCAATCCAATCATATAAGAAAGGAAGCAAAAAATTACCAAAGAGAAATACCAGAGGAAAATGTTTATAGTATACATTTATATGGCAGAGTACAAAGCACATATAAATACAGCCTTGGATTCCAACACTAAATTCCATAAGGATACAGTGTGCCTCTAATTGTTTTAATAACTGGCAGATGTTCCAAAGTAAACAGCGGGACAAAACAAGAAAGGAAAGCTCATTCATGAACTAAACAAAGAGTTTCGAGGTATTGGAGTTGCTGCCTTTACATGGGATGCAATCCCATGAGGAGTGATGCTGGCAATATCTTACAACAAAATTATGTTTAGTAATTATATTCTTAAAAAAATTGAATTTAGCTAATTAATATTCAAAGCTGAATGAAATAAAATAAATAAGAACAATTGCTAGTTGCTTTGAGTATATTGCGTATTATTATTTACTGATTAATCAGCTGCCACCAGAGAAAACAAGCCTCAGAACACATTTCAGGCATCTTATTGAATATTTTCGTATGGCACTTTATGTGAGTAATTAATTTGATATTTCATTTACTTCTAATAATTATGTTACTTTGCTACCACATTGGCTGATTTTTCTGTCTGTTCTTAAATTTTCTTTTCTTTTTTTTGTTACATCATATCAGTTTTATAGGAAATCTTATCTTCCTAAGTGACTAAAGCATTCAGTTTTTTTGTAGTTTTTTATTTATTTACTTTTTATTGAAAAAAAAATTTCCGCCTCCTCCCAGCCTCCCATTTCCCTCCCCCTCTCCCCACTCCTCTCCCCCTCCTCCTGCCCTCCCCCCACTCCTCTCCCCCTCCCTCTCCAGTCTGAAGAGCAGTCAGGGTTCCCTGCCCTGTGGAAAGTCCAAAGTCCTCCCCCCCTCCATCCTGGTCTAGGAAGGTGAACATCCAAACTGGCTAGGCACAGAACATGAAGTAGGAACAAAACCCCATGCCATTGTCCTTGGCTTCTCATCAGCCCTCATTGTTCGCCATATTCAGAGAGTCCGGTTTTATCCCATGCTTTTTCAGTCACAGTCCAGCTGAGCGTGGTGAGCTCCCAATAGATCAGCCCCACTGTCTCCGTGGGTGGGTGCAACCCTCTTGGTCCTGACTTCCTTGCTCATCTTCTCCCTCCTTCTGCTCCTCATTGGGACATTGGGAGCTCAGTCCAGTGCTCCAGTGTGGGTCTCTGTCTCTATCTCCATCCATCACCAGATGAAGGTTCTATGGTGATGTTCTTAAGTTTTCTAATAATTCCCTAATGACTAAAATCCTCATGTTTTGCTGTATTAAATTCTAGGTGGAAAGCCTTCAGTTCCTTAACAAACTGAAAACTGCCAATGCATGTGTCTTGCAACCTTTCCTTCTTCATTGGCAATGCTTAAAAAACTTTAAATTTTAAAGCAAACTCATATGGTGTTTTCTACCATGTATTAAGAAGATAAAACAAACAAAAAGTAAAAACCTAGTCTTGGTTAAGAAAAACTGCTGCTGTCTCAGAGGACCTAGATTTGGTACCAGAACCCATATCAGGTGACACACAACCGTCTGTAACTCCTATTCCAAGAGCTACTGTTCACTCTTCTGACCTCTGATGCCACCAGAGAAACGTATCACACACATATACAATGTTAGCAAGCAACTCATAAAATAAAACATAATATAATTTTTGTAAATACAAATCATCAGATTTCTTTAAAAGTATATTACTCTGGAGAAACATCGGTGTCGTTAGGGTATAGTATATGTGGATAGAATCTTGGAAAAGAGAAAATCATGCCCCATCATTGGTAAAGGAAAAAAAACGCCTAAGGAAAGAGGAGATGTGATTTAACATGATCTTAACATCTTTATTTTATAGCCTTACCACAGTTGTCTATAAATAATTAACAGTCACTGTCCCCTGTGCTCTCTCCAGCTTTGTCAGCAGGATCCTGGGTCTATCAGCTGAGATATCTTTCCCCTTTTTCATAGAGCTCAGTTATTTTTATTTTTTAATTTTGTCGAAGCTTCTCTTTTTGTGTGCCCTTGGAAATTCTAATATTGCTCCAACTGAAGATGTACGTAATTTAAGTTAGTTGCTCATTATCAGTAGGGTTATAAAAATCTACTAGGCTCTTTGGGACTCTTACTTTCGTTGAAGAAATAAGACCGCACACCCAACTTTGCTATCTGTCACTTTGAGTAACAAATGGCACCTTAAGAGCGAAACAGGACTTTACATACCTCCTTTCCATTTTACTACAATTATAGTTACTTAATATCAATTTCAGTCTTAGAGGAACTGCTTTTAACTAAGTTTCCCTATACTGAGATATTTGCTAGATGTATTCATTATACAAATATACTTTTAAATCATTTTAAAAGAAATTGGCTGAAAAGGTACTTTAAACCTTGTGCTTTCTACAACCAGGATGCAATTTAATCTCATGGCACAATTATCATTATCAGAAAATCAGCAGTGATAAAAGAATGAATACATTTCAAACAGCTGATTACTCTGCAACTAACCAGATGATCGTGAGGTTTTTCCTTTCAGTTTGCTTAGACTGAGGATTATATTTATCAGTTTATGTATGTGAAACCATTCTTGAACTTCAGAGATCAAACCTACTTAATTACTTCGTATGTGTTTTTGTTTTGCTTTTGTTTGTTTGTTTGTTTGTTTATGTGTCTGTTGTTTTTAGTCTGCAAGTATGCAAGTATTTTGCTGGAAGGCCTTGCCAGCTGACCAACAGTTACAGCCTATCATTGCAGGCAATGGTTTCCAACAGCTTGAGAACATGGAGACTCGCTTCCTCCCCAGAGAAACTGTGGCTCTCTATCTGCCCTCATCTGAAGCATGTCCCTGGGACCCGGGAGCTGACTCTCTCTGAGCCTTCTCTAAGTTAGATGCCTGATTTATCTTTAGCTTGATCCGTGGCACAGATTTCCTCAAGAAGCCTCCCCTGACAGACACATGATAAGTTACCCTTGTGCTAGGAGTCTTCTGATAGGACCATACCACATAATGCAAATTAGAGTTTGCCACTAGGCTCCCCGATCCTAAATATTCCTATGCTCTGGAAAAAAGTTGAGCTGATTCATAGAAATCTATCTTTTGGAGGGCTATCTCCATAACTGACCATACAAGATTTTTGTACTTGCTTCTGTTCGTTTGCCTTCCTGACCTGATGACTTTCAGAGCACAAAAACAAATGAAATGCCACAATATTTTATTGACATAATTTACATTGCTCATAAGAGAAATTGGCCTGTAATTTTTTTTCTTGAGCTTTATGTGGTTTTGGTATTAGGGTAACTGTTGCCTCTTAAAAAAGAATTGGGCAATTCCTTCTGTTGTTGTTTTTGGAATACTTTGAAAACTATTGTCATTAATTCTTCTTTTAATGTTTGGTAGAATTATGCATTAAGACTATCTGGCCTAGGTCATTTTTTGAGTTTCAGTTACTGTTTCTATTCCCAGGAGTTACAGGTCTGGTTGCATTGATTATATGATTTTGATTTAACTTTGTCAGGTGGTATATATCATGAACATTTTCCATTTCTTTTAGATTTTACAACTTTGTGGAGTACAGGATTTTTAAATATGTCTGTATGATTCTCTGGCTTTGTCTGCTTTTATGAGCTTCTTTTTGTTTCTAATTTTGTTAATTTGGATCTTCCTTTTCTACTTTTTAGTTAATTTGGCTAAGGATTTGCCAGTCTTATTGATTTTCTCAGAGAATCAACTATTTGCTTCATTGATTCTCAGTAACATTTTGTTTGTTTGTTTCTATTTTGTAAATTTTAGCTCTGAGATTGGTTATTTCTTGCCATCTACTCCTTTGGAATATTATTTCTTCCTTTGTTTCTAGAACTTTGGTGAAATACAATTTCAAATTACTAATTATACTAAGGTGATGCAATTTTTATTCCCCTTCATCTGAAAAGGTTTCGCTGTTCCTAAGTTTTTTGAAGATGACATTTTAAGAAACTTAGTTAGTTCCTTATCTTCTACATCTTGCAGGTTATACTTGAATCATGTTTTCCTGTATGTTTTCTGATGTTCTGATATGCATATAAGTATATATGCATAAGTAATAATAAAATATTATTTTCTTGCAGATCATATGAGTAGACACATAACTAGGAGTTGTCCTCTAATGATAATTGTTAATTTGATCAGTGAATTAAAGCAGTATCTCCCAGTATTATTTATCATAAACTTTTGGTTTTACAAATTTATTTAAGTATTTTGGTATAGTATTTGTTATTAATGTCTCTTTCTAAATTAAAACTATTATGAAAACCAGGTGACTCCAGTTGCAGTGAAGGTCAAAGATGCAATGGAATAAACTTATAATATCAGAAAATAGAGCAGACTCAAAAATCAATAAGGTTATCTCAAAAAGGTGCAGAGACCATTTAATGATGCTCTCACTGAGAAGACCTCGAACAATCTGTGCATAAGTAAGGCTAGCCAAAAATATAATACATTGACTAGAGTAAAAATCAGTGATACCATCCTAAAATTAAGATAATTGTTTTAATCAATCACTCTACCAAGACTGAAGAACAGCATGGGCACAAATATTTCATGAAGGCAGCCAAATCATGCAGAACTCATGCAGGGATATAAAAGAAGAATTCTCCATTCTTCATGATTTCCCCAACCTTAATTCTTTCATTAGATAGAGTTTTAACATGGGATGTTATTCCTGTTGCAATTGATCACCGATGATATAAATTCAAAAGCATACAGTCTTAATCAAAGTGTTGAAATTAGATTAGATGGGAAATCATAGAATGATGTAGTTGGCTGTTTCTTGACTAGTCTGATCTTATAAGCCTACTAGAACTAGAATTCAGCATCCCTGATGTGTTGATCTAGTTGATGATGCTCCACATGCATGCACAGAAATAGACAATGCATCCCCCATTCCAACCTTATGATAAGATAAAGGACATTAGCTTTAACTATAACAGGACCTAATTGTCTTAGACTACTTAGATTCCAGGGAGTTTTCTAATGATGGCAGTGCAGCACTGGTAAGTTTCTGAAATTCATTTTGTATAAAGTAAGATATTTGAACTCCTGCCATATATGTAGGCAATGATGTCAATCCTTTCTTTAGAGAGATAGGCTTGCCAACACTGCCCCTTCATCTTTAAAACAGCAGGGGTAAAGTCTTTGCTGACTTTAATAATTTTTTTCTGGAAAATAGTCTTATTTTCATAATAAGGAGCAGAATTTTTTTAGTTCCAATGTACACTGGCACTCCTAAGTGGAATTCTTTACGCTGATATGGTGTGGGGCATTTTGGTTGGAGACTGTTAGTAGACGAGACTTTATTTTAATCTCATTTCTAAAATAATGATGGTTTACAGAATCTACTATTACCCAGAAGTGAAACTGCAACCTAATACATTCAGAATACTGTGAGGTCATGAAATAATTTCACACCGCTGGTGACAAGTAGTCGAGCAGCCAAACCTGGCCATCTGCCATTTATATGAAGAAATGTATCAGAACAAAGCACTTTGTTCTGCACTGTTCCTCCTATTCGCTCTCCTGAAGTGACATGACTTATGTTAGTTGTATCAAATGCAGCACCGGGCTCCTGGCTCCGGAAGCAAGAAACTTCAGTTTCTTGAAAAGGAATCTCCCACCTTCGCACCCACCCCCGTTTTCTATGTAACTAATATATATCTCTTTTCAACTTCCTTTGAAAACTCTAATTTTTCATCCTTAAGAATCCTTTCCATAATCTTCCCGACCAGATAAATTATAAATATGATTGTCTTCAATGGCTACCCCCATATGTTTGTCTTTACTGCAGCTGAGTATTGATTATATGATTCTTCATTGAGTGTGACCTTGTTCCACTGCAAACCTCAACAAATTAGGTGTAGAGCTTTGCTGTTGTTTTGTCCTCTCCCCTCCACCTTCTCTTGTTTTCTAGCACCCGGGATATGTTTTGGCACACAGTTCATTCTAATTAACGAGCATCTGAGCAAAGCCTGCCAGTGGGTGAGGAATGAGGGGATAGCAATAAAAGCTGATAGTGCACAACCCGGAAGAGCAGTTAAGAAAATAACCAAGGCGATTCCACTCACTTCTCCAAATGATTACTATCATGGTCCTAGGATCTTTTAAGGAACCAAATAAATCACAAACACCTGAAAATCATTATGAAGAAATGAACCCTAAAAAGCTTTTAAAATTCACAAGGACACATCAAGTTTTATTGCTAAGACTGTCACAATCACATTTGTAAATTTGTTTGTTTCTATTACTTGTTTAATTTTTTTCCTTTGGGGTTTATTTTTAAACACTTTTAGATGTTTCAGGTGTGGAAAAACAAAGGCTTTTTAAAAAAAATAATTGTAATTAAAACGAATTCAACACAAATCCAAGCCCATGGTCTTCTAATGCTCCATGTATGTTTAAGTATCAGAGACATATCAGACAGGCATTGATCCTAAGTTTAACATAATTTGTTAAATGTATATTGGGATTTGGAGTTTAAAATGAGGGCATGTTACTATATTTAAGTTAGTTTTATTCTCCTAATTTACCAATGGTAAAGGTGGCTTTTTCTCTTGTTTCATTTCAAAATGGAAACCCAAAGTGCCTAAAACAGTTTAGACAATCAAGTCATATTTACAAAACCAAAAATGATGCATATAATACCATTAAAGACACTCTGTAGTTTTAGGAGACTATGTTCTCTAAATTCAGTATCAAATGATCTTTTTGTGAAAGATCAGGCTTGGGGAAGTGGTAAATAATGAGTAAAAATTGATGCCTGCTAACTTAGTTTTGTTATCAATTTATTGACCATATGTAAACATAATATACCATATTCCTGAAATCTTTATATATTTTCTTTTTTCACCATGTAGTCCTTAGATGTGTTAAGCTTTTACAGTGAATGTGCTTACTAAATGTTTACATGAATAGCAATGTCAAACAGGAAAAAAAAATGTTTGCAGATTGGGCACTCCAAGGAGAGACTTTTATCTATTGAAACAATCTTATATTTCACAAAGTAAGCAACTTTTTCAACAGTGTTGGAGTTTATTTAGCTGTCTTCTAAGTGTTTTGTTTTATTCTCATACGATTTCACCTCTAAGCCTTGATCCAAGAACCTTATTTTATGCTGGACTGTGGTTAATATAGAGACTCACACCGGTTTAAACTGCAAAAAGCAGTGACTTTAGGTCCTTGTCCGTAGATGGGTTATTTATCCCAACCTCTACTGTCAAGGCTCAGGGAACCATGTGAGGGAGATGAGAAAATACTATAAGAGACAGAGTTACAGGGAGGACTTCTTTGAAACAGTGTGTTCCACATATGACAGCCATGGATATATCGAAGGCACAGCAGCTATTAATACTTGATCTAGACTGCACAGATTCAAACCAGCAGGTATCACAGGATGGGTGGAAGAGGACTTCCTGGGCTCCCATCCCTAGCTGAGGAGATATTGACAGCTGATGAAGCCTGACGAGGGAGGGGGAGTCAATTCTCACCAGGTGGATGGTCACTCTCTATTAAGTAGCTTATACTCCTTTAGAGGGCTGTGTACCCATAAATATGTGGACAATTTAAGTGAACTCTATGGATTATAATAACAACATAAACGAAGACAACATGAGGTTGATGGGGGCACATAGTGGTGTGAGACCAAGAGGAGTTTGTGGGAGATGGATTTAATGTGATAAAAATACATCGAATACATGAACAAAACTATTTAATATGAAATAAAAATATGAGATTCCAAAAAGTATTGTAACACTGATTTAACTCTAAATTGGCACTTAGAGAAAGCATAAGATACACTGGAGTTTAAGTATGTCTGTGTCAAGATATTAACCGAGTTGAGCAAATAAACATAACAGTTAAGTAGATTATGAAAATACTCCACCAAAGGAATAGTAGACACAGGACAAAGTCTTCAAAATATTTCAGCTGGCTTATATACCCAATAGTTATGTGAAACAAGACTTTGCCAAATGGTAAACCACTCATTTTGCATCTCCAAAACGATGCTTAGGATACATTTCTAACCCTCTGATTGAAACCTGACCATTCTTTCCGGTCCAGGTGCATTGAACTCATACATTCCACAGCTTTTCTCACCAGAAATCTGAGTCGCCAGGCCCTTTCTCTGTTTGAAGCCTTCTACTGTGTATTAAATTGCCACATCTATAATTTATTAACATTCTACATTTGTATAAATCTCTTCAGACTGCTGGCTGGCTTCACTGTATCTCTTTCTGTCACAGTTATCTTATTGTAAGTGTGGCAGAGAACTTTTTCCATGTTGCCATTTAGGAAATTAATACTTAGAAAAGATTATAAGACTGCCCAAGGTCAGATATGTAGTAACGTGGGTACTCTCAGCCTGAAATTCATTTGTTCTTCTTCTTTCGAATTGAGGGATTTTGTCTGTTGTCACACACTGATTCTTATTAAATACTGTAAGGTCAAATATGCCCCATATCTTAATCTTTCAGAAATCCTCTTTATCCAAATAAGCATTCAATTTTAATTTCATGATTCATTAGAATCTTGTACGAGATATTTTTTTTTAGAAAGTTAGGTCCTTATGTAGTTGATTAATGCATTCAATTTATATTAAAATGTCCATTAGCTGCCAGATGACGCAAAGGGTTGGATAAAAACACCCTTTGTTTGCAACCACAGTCCAGGTATAGAAACAGTTACTGTGGCGGAGGATATATGATGTGTAAGCTAGAAAGCCGAGGAGAGTGCCTGACTAGCTGAGGACTAGGGAGGACTTCTCCAGAAACATCTGGGCATGGAGGCAGATGTGCAAGAGCATATGAGGACTTCATAAGCAGACTCCACTACTTTTGCAAGTCATGACCCTTGGAACTCCAAAAGCGAGAGTGCAATTTAATTTCTCTAAGTGAATTCAGCATGAGTGGAAAAGCAAGCCAGGAGGGAAAGCCTTCACGGACGGGAATGACCCACGTGCGGAGCTTTCCGTTAGACTGTAGATATGTGCCCGGCTAAGCTGCAAGCCAGAAGAAAGGAAGGCAAAACACAGGCAGATTGGGAATGCTGTGCCAATAGAGAAGTGGTTGAGATTTGAAGATATCTCAGATGTACCCTTCATGACCGATTAAACATCAATTTATATTTCACTTCATGGTTTTTTTGTTTGTTTGCTTGTGGGGTGGTTCCCCACACAGGGCTTCTCTGTGTAGCCATGGATGTCCTGGAATTCACTCTGTAGTTCAAGCTTCAAACTCATGGAGATCCACCTATCTCTGCTTCCCAGTCCTGGGATTAAAGGCATGCATCAGCACTGCTCAGTCCTCAGTTGTTTCCAGTCTACACTTATTCGCATGTGCATGCTCCCACTTTAGGACTGTCATTTCTACTGTGAGTATGATAATCTTCTATCCTCATGGATGTTTGCTCAGTCCTGGGCTAGCCAGAGTCAGAAACTGGCATTAGCTACATTGGCCCACATCCTCTCCTTGGGATGGGTAACACTCATGATGGATCTTTTTACTCATAGTCATACCCAGTGCTGGAAGAATGTGGACCCTAAACCTTGAACTGAGAAAGGCACTCTGAGATAAAAATTTAGGAATGAATCTAAATATTTGGATGAGGTATGGATGAAGAATATGGTGTTATATATAAAACCAGTGCTGGGCTGAAATATGATCATATGTCTTCTACTTGTGGAGTACTTGGATGGGAATGTTTATTAGAAAGCTAAATGTTAGCCGGGCGGTGGTGGCGCACGCCTTTAATCCCAGCACTCGGGAGGCAGAGGCAGGCGGATCTCTGTGAGTTCGAGACCAGCCTGGTCTACAGAGCTAGTTCCAGGAAAGGCTCCAAAGCCACAGAGAAACCCTGTCTCGAAAAACCAAAATAAATAAATAAATAAATAAATAAATAAATAAATAAATAAATAAATAATAAAAATAAAAAGAAAGCTAAATGTTGAAAGATGCGTCTTACTGACATGACTTACATCTTAGGCCATGCTGAAATTTTAACAGAAATTCAGGACAATTTATTGGTTTTGCTTTAATTTTTATTAGTGTTTTGTCTTTATGACATGCATATCATATGGTATTTATCATAGGGCATGTTTGCATTGCATGTATGTTTATGTGTGTGCTCATGGGGATGTGTGTGTATGTTTGTTCGTGGGGGGATAGCTGAGTGTCATGGTGTGCACATGTGAATATGAAATGGAGTGCTCTACTTGCTTTTAAGTCATGTCCTTCCACTTTGCTTGAGACAGGGTTTTATTTATCATTGCTGTACATGCCTTGATCTTCAGTGGTTACCTGCGGGAGTGCAGAGTTTAAGCTACTGCACTCAGCCTGAAGTAGGTTCTGAGGATTAGAAATATAGTAGTCATTCTTACCCAGCATGCACTTTCCTCATTGAGCCTTCTACATGCTTCATGGATATTTCTTTATGAAAGAGTTGTCATATTAATGCCATAAACAAGGAGTACAGTTATGAATCTTGTTTTTAATGTTGATATTTCTCTTCTCTAGATTAACACAAAATATAGCTTTGTTTTTATATTTGTAAATTACTTGTGTAATTTGTAATTTGTAAATTACTGTGTGATGAGATATTCATTGGATTTGGGGATAAAATAAGCTTCAAGTAGATATACATGATATAAATTTATAATTTTTTATTAAAATAATCTTGAAATTTTAGAATAGATAAAAACAGCTCCTTGTGCTAAATCTTATAATTTACATACCATTTAAAAAGAAAATGTTCTTTCATTTCACATTTCTATATATAAGAAACCCTGAAAGGATATTCTGAGTATATTCTATAGTTCTTGTTTTTTCAAATGACTTAGAGCAGAAATATGATCCTTAGACAGGAAAACCATTGGCCCTCCTCCCTTGTCCTGCTTTCTCTTCTTATGAAAATAAACAAAGACTGGCTTCAAAAATATGTATTCACAAATAAAATACATCAGTGTTTATCATTACCTCTGTATTCATTTTTTGAAAACTGTCTATGAAAAAGGATACATGTAATTTGTTAATTCCAGTATCTTATTACATGCCAATATAATTAAGTTGAAAATTGAGCAAGAGCTCAAAACTTGGCATTGTATCCAAACTAATATTTTCAAGAAAGGAAGAAGAGGAAATAATCCCATTCTGGCCGTGCATTTTGGGGAGGGCTGCTTTAATATGATCCTGAAAGGGCCCACAGAAACTCTTGCTGTAGTAGAAATGCTCCAAGTATTCACTGTTTCCAAGCTCTTTGCATCTTATAAATCACTTGCCATGAGAAATGGTACCTTTAAAAATGGCAGTGGGTATAATTGACTTTGTGACCTGTTACCTTCAATTTTAAATGACAAACTGTCTGCCTAAAACTGCGCTGTAACCATCTGTAGGAGAGGGGAGGTTCTCTAGCAGAACTGCTCTAAATGCCACTTTAGTGTTTTATTTGGCACTACCGTCACTTACTTTTATTTCGCAAAGAAACATGTTTTTGAAAGGAGGTTTCAAATCTCTCTATAATCTTACCATATTTATTTCTGTCACAGGTATTCAGAAAGTTATAACTCCAGGATTTCTGTTACTGGGTCGTTGCTAATGCTGCCTTGCACGAATGAGACATGTTCTAAAAGTGGGAAAATGTTAATCAAGAAAGATAGAGCAATCGGATTCTAGGGAAAGTGGCATCAACAATGTCAAATGAAACAAAGTGCATTACTACTAGAGTAAGAACAGAAATCTGCACTGGTTGCCCATGCTCCTAATATCAGGAAAACGTCTAATAGAAAATGGCACTTAATGTAATTCTCTTCCCAAAGGACATACAAGAGACTTACTGTGTGCAATCCCGAGGACCAACTTGGAAAGTGACCACTCTATATTTTATTCTTATAATTATTTTGTACTTCCTTATGTATATTTTTATAGAGCATGGCATTTTTATTTATGCTTGTATTTGTGCTTATGTCCTTGAATTGATCAACTTGCTATTCTACTTCAAACCATTGATAGGCAAAGCAGAAAACTGCAGAGTAGATCTGATTGTGATCATGTACTGGGCTGATGTTTCCCAACATCTCCATGAATATGACTGTAAACAGTGCTAGTGTATAGAAAGACTAAAGTTCAAGTTATAGTTCTCTTACCATCATGCAATAAACACCCAGGTAGAGCTATCCCTAGTCAGCAACCATGCAAGAGAAATGCAAGCACATGCAAGTGAGAAAAGGGAAATGGATACAGCAAAGGGCAGCGAGCACAAAAACAACACCTGCCAATCATTTTGCCTTATGTTTGTCCCTAGGGTTATCCCTTTCCTCCCTCTTCTGCTGAAGTAATCACTGCAATATTTAATTTTGCTTCTATTTATTCTAGTAATTTCTGTGCTTTCAACTATATCCTATTTTTAACTGGAACACATGTGTGTGTGTGATGGGCAGGTTTAATGGTCAACTCGCCGCAACATAGAATCACCTGACTGGAGATTCTGCATGGGACCTTGGCTAGCTTGTTGGTGCGTTGTGGGCATGCTTGTGAGAAACTCTTCTCTTCCTTGCGTTAATCAGGGAATGAATACCCAGCCCACAGTGCATAGGTACCATTTCCAGAGTTTGGGTCCTGGAGTGTCTAAGAGTATATAGAAAGAGATCTGAGTGCTATACATACGTGCATTCATTTCTTTCTACTTTTGGATATGCTTTAAGTTTATGCCACTTGGATTTCACCAAAATAAATGGCTATATCCTGTATAAAAGCTGTAGAAAATAAACTGTAGAAATGTAGTTAAACTCTTTACTAATTTGCTTTTTGTCAGGATATTTTATCACTGCAATAGAAATGAAATTATTACAGTGTAATAAGAATTTGCTTTTTCTTTGCATATTTATTGATTAATGAGGAAATTCCTCTCAGATATGTAGCTTATCTTTGAAATTGTTTTATCCATCAAAGGCATTCAACGGTTCAAGAAGATCACAGTTCGCTTCTCTAGTCTTCTAATGATGGATATTTGCATATTTAGATACAACACAGTTGTTGCTATTTTAAACAAGATATGGCTATACATATTATAATCTTATATTGTAGACATGATTGGGTTTCTATGGAAAACATTCCCTCGAAAAATTGAAAAGATTGGTTATAGCAATTGTCAGTTTTACCACATAATTTTTAGCAATTTCCAAGTTGGTTTCAAGCTATGTCTTCTTAACTTTTTTGTGCTAAAAATTGTTTTAACAAACATAAAAGTATCATTTTACTAGCAGAATATTGTCAGGAAATATTGTGCTACTAATTATGTGTATCAAAATTACTGTAGTAAGAAATATTAAACATAAAAGAAACATGGATTGGAGGCAAATCAGTTCAAAGTAAGCAGCAAAGTAACTAAAGAAACAACAAAAGAAAATCAAAGCAAAAAATACCTAAAAACGTCAAAAGGGGAGAGAAGTCCTAGTATGAACTCTTGGACAGTAAAGGAATCAATCTCTGAGTTAGAAGACACATGTCTACCACTAATGACACACAAATCCAAGGGTTCAAAAAAACAGTACTAAGGCCCTCAGTTATAAGACACATCCCTACTGTTAATAACACATAAAACATTAAGTAAAACAATGATATAAAAGTATAGAATACATACAAAAGATACTGTTACTTAAAAAACAGGTGGCTACGTGAAATTTAGACAAAACTAAACTGGGGGAAATTATAAGACATATACAGACATATTTCATGAGAATACAAAATATGAAATATCAATCTAAATATAAAAATATATGAAGAATTACAAATATACCAAGAAAACTGTAGAAAATAGAGAATGACCTCACTTCTTATTGTTCCAAGTGTTGGTCAGTGAAGTTTCTTACTGCTGAGGGTAGTGATGCAAGCAGAGATGCAATAGTGTTCAGTATGTGGAAAACAAGCCTTTGGGTGTGCCAAGAAAGAGAGGAAATGTGTTTGTCATCCCCAGTACCCTGATCAGGGCACGGAAAGCACCATGGAAGAAGGTGTGAAAGGAACGTGAGAGCTGTAAGTTAGGCAGGAGGGTTATGAAATGCTGTCCCCCACCCCGAATATGCCATGGTGACTACATACATGAACTCCCAACAGCTGGGGTTAACTACAGCCAATCTGCACAAAATCAAGTCAGTTAAAAACTCCAGCAGAGATTGGAGTGGGCTCCAGAGGTTCTACCCTTAGCTAACAATTTATTGGCTACTGATGGCTGCTCTGAGAAGGAGAATCAGTTAATCAATGAAGCATATTGACCATACTTCAGGGGATGACACCACACCCAGGATATATGTGTACTACAAATTGGATTAAATAGATTATTTTTTGTGGGGGAGAGGGAAAATGAATGGGGAGGTATGTAAGCATGTGGGGATGGATTGAAAAAGACAAGAAAATAAGGGTTTAATAGAATCAAACTATATTGTATGAAATCCTTAATGAATTAATATAATCTCAAATTGAAATTATATATACATATATAAAATACATACACGGTGTACAATACATTCATATATAAATTATATAATTCTATATGGACAAACATATAAATATATATAAAACATAGCACTATAGCCTTAGAATTTCCTTTACTCAACTTACCAGTTATCCCAAAGTTAATGATTTGTACTCATTAATAAGAGCTATTACTGACTATATATATATATATATATAAATAGGACCTAACAGGATTCAGCAATTATTTTCTGATTTGGGGGGATATATTCTTTCATAAGGGAATATTTATCCTTCTTTTTCTCGGTAGCACAATTTACATGGTTGTTATTAAATTATTCTTGTTGCAGTTCAGTAAGCATGAGAAATGTGAGCTTGGTACATAAACAGCTGACACAATCAAACTTGTTTCTTTATGAATTATAGCAAAGAAATAGAAATAATTAACTCATAACAAATACAACCAAAAACCACAGAGATACTGTGCAATGGGGCTACAGCAAGAAATAACTGCTTTTTTTTTTTGTTTTGGGTACTGAAAAAAAGACAAATAAGACAATAAATTTTCAAGCCTTTCTGCATAACAAAAACCTAAAAATTAAATTAGCATTATTTAACACACAGGAAAATACTACTTAGAAGAGCAGCCGCATAGTGGTTGCTTGTTTTGAAGAGGAGAAGAGATACTAATGAGAAAGCAGCACCATGTTAATGAGGTACAAAGAGATGAGGAACAAATAAAGAACTTTGATTTTTGCACTCAATTTATTCCCAATATGTATTTATGATTCGTTGCAAGGTCTTCTACCCGTTCTTTGCTACTGCTGCCATGCGTAAGAATAAAATATATTGAAGTAAGTAATGTACCTGAAATACTAGACCTCACATTCTGTAATTTGTGGATCTTTCAATGTATTCTATGTAACTATAAGTGTGCTTATGCGGTTTTATTATAAATAAAAAACAGAATACATTTAAAAATCTCAATCACATTGTGTAAGTCCATTCACGTTGTTCATAAGGAGATATCCAGACATTATTCATCTAGAAAATTACAAGCCTGTACTCATTGGTTTATTTTTCTACTTTGGCTTTTTCCCTTCACTCCTGGGACCTTTGATCCTGCCTTGACTGTTTGAATTCCACTTCACAGGTACTTCATATAATTATACTATGTCACATTAGTCTTTTCTATGCTTGGTCTGTTTTATTTAGTGCAATGTCATGTTTTATTTATGTAACAGGAAAAGTGTTTTCTTCACTTTTAATAGTAATACTAATGCCTGTATGTACATATATATACTTATTTTCGTGTGTGTGTGTGTGCGTGTAAGAGAAAGAGAGAGATCAATCTTGTTTATCTCTTTGTTTTGTATCTTTTTTCTGCTTATAATGAATAATTCTACTGTCAACATAAGTAAGGTCCTGAATGTCCAGGACCCTGTTCAGGAATTTTGATTCTATTGTAATGAGTGGATGTGTTGATTCAAATATAATACCACATTAATGAAATATACAATCTTTCATAGCAAGTGCTACATTAAAATTATGTGTTTTAATTTTTATTTTTATCTTATCATGCATATTGAAAATTCATTTCTTAGCCCATTACATAAATAGAAACTGAGTTCTTGGTGATTGCCCCAAGACATCACTCCTACTGTAGGGAATATAGCAAACCCCAAGTTTTGCAGGTCTTTTATATTTTGCATTGCACAGATTAATTAAAATGTGACAACCAGTAAAGTTGCTTACCCAGTATTCCAAAATTTGACAGAGTAAGTAAAATTGCGCACACACACATATAGTTATTCTTAATATAGTACATATATATATATTTAATATAGTATGTATACAGTTATAGTTAAATTTTAAAATAATTTGGGATTTAGTTGTCTATGCTAGGACTGGATAACATATGTGGAACTGATGATGTTGACTTTTAACTTTCAGACTGTCAACTTGGAACAATGCATGGACACCATTACCATAGGCAACAGGCAAACAGCTTAATGCTCAGCGTCTCTCTAGTTTTTCTCTTGCTCCAAGCACTCTCGAATAACCATTTTCACTTTCATTCAAATTGATTTTCTCCCTTTTCATATATATATGAAAAAATATAATCTGATCCATCTGTATAATATTACTTGTATGTAAAGTTTTATGGTCAGACCAGCAGACCAGTGGTATTTTTAAGGAAGATTAATTGTCCCAATTTCACCTTCCTTTGGTTGCGTGTAGTTTTGTGTAAAGTTTGGATCCATGGTCTTTCCTGTTCCTTTTGGTTTGTCTTTGATTACCACTGTCCCACTCATGTTTAGTCAGTCATATTGGTGAGATTAACTGTGTATCTCCTAGGAGACACAAGACAAAATGTGCTTCAAAACTCCGAATTTGAAGATACAAACCAAAAAATGTATCATTGCATTTCTAGACCTGATTCCCTTGTGCAACAATTTCCTCAGTTCCAAAAACATCCATGTTACTGATAAGGAACGGATTGCCTGCCTCACTTTTTATTACATCCTCCAGAACTATTGATTTTAAAAGATGAAATTGGCTTGCAATAAACATTTCTAGAGATAGATACCTGTCTTCGGGTGGCCGCGGCCCCGGTCTGCACTCTATGAGCTAGACCCAGGTTCGCGAGGTTCGGACAAGGGGCTGGAGGTTGGGAACACAGACACAGAGACAAACCAACATTCAGACCTTTAAACACTGATACAAAAGCCCCAAGAATGCTCCCTTTATTGTGTTCAGGGGCAGATTATATAGAGATAGCCACGCCCCAGCCAAACCCACCAGAAACCACTCTCCTGCCATCAGGAACTTCTGAAGGTCTCATGCTTAGAACAGCTGTAGGCACTCACATCAGGGGAAAACAAGTTTTTTACAAGAAATTCAGGATCTGGGGGCTCACTGCTCCCAATAGGGTGGAGATACTGTTCATTGGTTGAATGCTTGTTTGCTGCTCAATGACCAAGATTTATCCCCATCAGTTCTCTCTCTCTCTCTCTCTCTCTCTCTCTCTCTCTCTCTCTCTCTCTCTCTCTTTCTACCCTTGTTTTCAACTGTTTAATAATGACTACATGACCACATGTCAAAATCTTAAATCCTCCTTGAATGATTTTGCTTGTTGTCACTCTAAGGTCTAATTTTATTCTGCTCTATTTAGATCCAAATTACCATATATTATTATTATTTGCTGAAAATAAAGCCTATCCCACTGTGTATTTTTAGAGTACTTATGAAATTGTCTATTGACTATGTTAAATGGGAAAATTTCTGGCATACCTCTGCTTTTCTGCTTCATTTCTTTGCTACTCTTTGTGACGTTAGCATGCACTGACGCTGTCAATTAGTCATATGTTTAAAATCAAGATATGTGATAAATGTGTTAATTGTTATATCTGTCAAGTGGACAGAAGAATTCAACCTTGGAGTTTTGGCCTTGAAAACCTCTAAAATACTTGTTGGCTTGTGATCATTAGAAATTACTGCATAAGGAAATTAAAAAACGCTATTACTAATAACGAAATAACTTTCTGCAGCTCCATTGAAAAAATAGTTTGGAGGTTGCTTATAGATTAGTAGTGAAACTGTTTTAGAACATAGCTATTTCACTTCTGATTAAAATAATTAAAATATAGAGTTCAAGGGAATAACTCTGAACCTATGTAAATTGCGATGTTCATTGCGCCATTATTCTCTATAGCCAAGCTCTGAAAGCAATTCAAATGCCCGTGAACTCTTGCATAAGGATCAATCAGTCTAAATAGAAGAAAAGATTAGTACTTGTAACAAAATTCATGGTGCTCAAGGGATTTATCAATGTAAATAAGTCAGACACGTGACATATAATACATCCTCACCCTTTTATCTACTACCTAAAACTGAGAAATTTATAGGTACAGAAAATGGAATGGTGGTTACCATGATTAAAACTAGAACAAGAATTTATTTAATTGGTACATATTTCATTCATAAGACAAATTCTTTCAAGAGATGTATTGCACCATGTAATTCATAACTATCAGTATTGTGTTGTTCATTTATAAACAGTAGATTTTTAAACAAAGTGTTCTTGCTGTTTAACACGAGGACACACACACACACACAAAAGCTTGTGTAGATAGTGATTTATATTATTTTTATCTTTGATGATGGTTTTAAAGGTGTGATATATATTTTACTTCATAAAAATGTATACCTTAAACATGTGTAGTTATGTTTTTAAGTTCAGCATAGGAAATGGTAGATTTCTTTATGATATTTTTGTGCATCTTATCATGTTGGTACTCCAAGTATCATTGTGAGACACTTTAATTTCCATTATATCTTCATACAATTATTCCAAATGGCAAGGTTATAATTTTAATAGAGAATACCTTCATGGATTACCTTATCTCCCCTTAATTTGCATCACATCTCACAATTTAGGAAAATTCACTTCATTTATTATGAAAGCGGTGATGTTATTTCATTCCATCTCTCCATCCTCTGCTTATCATATTATCTATAAGAGAGACGACAGCTATCTACAGAAATTGGGATTCTTTAACATATGTCACCTATGTCAAGAGATTTGCATTTCATAGGGCAACCAAGTCTCTAAAACTATCTCTTTGGAAAGTTTTCTCACATAGAATCTTCATATCAGTTTTTACTAATGCTGAGTCAAGCTAGTAAAAGTCAAGGTGTTTATTCCCTTCTCAAATACCAAAGATTTAATCCTCTGCCTATATGTTAATATAAATATTACTTAAAAATCAAAGTTTGTTCCAAACTTTATTTTATTGCAAACATATGAGGGGGCATTTTTGTGACATTTAATGTTGTTTCATCAAAGATAACTTCCTAAAAATCTTATTGTTAAAATATCTAGGAAGAAAGATTACTGGGTCTCAAAGCTAGACAAAGGAATATGGTCAACCATGAAATATTGAGAAGAGGGAAATAAGATATTTCAGGGTAACTATAGGGATTGATCATATTGTATTTATGTAGTTAGAGATACATCTCTCTCTCTCTCTCTCTCTCTCTCTCTCTCTCTCTCTCTCTCTCTCTCACACACACACACACACACACACACACACACACAGAGCAACAGCAAGAGGCCATGAGTTTGAAATGGAACAGAGAGGGTTTGGATGCAAGCGATTGATGGGAAGAGTTTGGATGGAAGAAAGGGAAGGAAGGAATAATGTAGTTATTTGATAGTTTCAAAAATTAGAATAAAGAAATATTATAATAATACAAATTCATGAGGAATTCTGTAATCAGATGGCTTGATGTGGGAAGATCCACCCTTCTCGTGGTCAGCACCTCTGGTCAGCTCAGATATGTGCACAAGGAAACAATTGCATGGCTGCTTTTTCCTGCTGGCTTTCACTCTCACAGGCAGGCCCCTCTATTAAGGCTGCTGCACTCTTCTCGGATATTAGAATCAGCTGACAGGACTTCCAGCATGGATGTAAGAAGTGTGACTCTTGGGGTTCCTTGACCGTCCATCCAGGTAGACTGAGCAACTACTGGCTTCTCCGCTCTGCAAGCATACGACACTCACTGTCGGACTTAACGTACAAGACCACATCATGTATGTAAGACTAAGACTTGTTTATTATACATATAATTCTCCCAGTTCTATCGCCCTAGATAATGCTGACTAATACAATGTGGGTTTCTTATGTTAACTTAGATTAAACTTTCTTTATTCCATCTTTCATATTGTACTTTCATATGGTATCAATAGTGTACCCTTTAAATACTCGCTTTTCATAGCCTAGGATTATTACTTATTGCATCTTTAGAATGTTATTTCTGAAAGTAATCTACTATGATTTCTTATTTTTTTGTTAATGGATCCTGACTTATCATATAAATATGACTTTAGAAAGTACCTTTCTCTACATGTTGTTTATATTGTAAAAGAAAATAGCTCCCCATGAAAGGTGTGTGTTTGATTGAGTCCGTATATGCCTTTGACATTAAGAAATTCTATATGTTCAAACTGAATTTCTTCCAGGTTCTCTGTTACTTCAAATTTCTTGGCAATTGATGATTTCTTGTGTTTAGAAATAAGTTCTGAACATCAACTCATCTCACCATCCCTTTCTCTTCTGAGAAACTGTATTGGTTATAAGACCACAAACGTACTTGCCAGGACTATCTGTTAAAGGAATAACTTTCTGAGCCCTAAGAAAAGATGAATTCCTTCCTTATTACACTGTCAGCTCCTTAAAGACCATGGACTTTGGCTCTTTATTTATATTATGGATGTTATAACACTTCTTACCTGTCCATTTTAGACATTTTCAAATACTAAATGAACCAAAGAATTTTGAAATATTTTGAAAAATTTTAAAGATGCCTTGATTGCATATCTAGTGAAAGTTATTTTGTATAAACTTTTGAAATTTGCTTGTTTGTATCACAGTTGAAACAGGAGCAGCCATCTCTTGGTTTCATCCATCAGAACAACTAGACAGAAAAGTTACCAAGGCTTAGCTTGAGACTGAACTATCGGATTCCCCTCATGTTATATTTTAAATGCATTCACTTTGGTAAATAGACAAAATAAAAAACAATCAGATTACGTGTTTTCTAAGATGTATATTTACATTCTTGAAACGATTCCCACATTCTTCTTGCTTTCTCAAGCCCATCTCTTGTTTTTCTGTTTTGATTTATTTTGTTGTGTTTGCTTTGTGAGTGAGCGTGTTCTGCATTCATATGCAGAGCACAGGGCAGGATATGTCATATGGCATTTTCCTGCATCATTCTAAAACACTTATGCTGGTTAGCCAGTGAATTCCCAATGCTCATGCAGCCATGTACAGAGTTAGCAATTCAAACTTAAATCCTCATGAACAATATGCCATATTATTTTATTTTTAATAATTGTCTTTTTGATTAATCTCAAGCACTTAGTACCTCATGAAAAATATAAAATATTTGAGTTAAATTTTAAAAGTCAGAAAATTCAAGGTTCCTCTTTAGTTCATTAGATAAATTTTTTGAGTGTTTTCTGGCTGTCACCGGTATGCCATGGGATGACTTTTCTGTATCCTCTGAGTATGTATTTCTCTCATTGGTTAATAATAAAAGCTGTTTGGCCAAAGCCGGGAAGGATAAGTTTAGGCAGAAAAATCCTACTGAGAACTCAGATGATGAAGGAGAGGAGTCAGGAGAGACAAGGGAGATGAGTTAAAGCACAGGTATGAGAATGTGGCAAACACAGATGAATAGAATTGGGTTAATGTAAAGCTAAGAGCTAGGTAAAGCCTGAGCTATTCAGTCAAGCATTTCGTATTTAATAGTAAGTCTATGAGTGATTATTTAGAAGTAGCTGCAGGACAGGGCTGGGCAGAGAAACCTCCATTTATGTATTCAGTAACAGTTCTAAGGAAAGATAAGATATAAAACGACAAAATAACAATAATGAAAGAGTTCTAAAACAAAATTGCATAAAGTGGTCATATGAGAGGGCTCACAAAACAAACTGATGGGATTTCATTTGAGAAAATATTTGTTTTGCACTACACAGATGAATTCCTGAAGAAATTCTGAGCTTACAATAACAGATTCACTGCTTTGAGACCAGAATATTATGGTTATATTATTATATATAAGCATGAACTATTTTTTAATTATTTAATCATAAGTAGCCTTTTCTAATGGGTTAAGGCCATTTCCAATCCCAGCAATGGTTTTTAAAGCATTCATCTTTTTCAGATCACTTAAGTTATTTGAAGCACCACATTGTTTGATTAATGCCTATTATTCTTAATATACCATAAACTCAATGCAAGTAGCATTTATTAATGTTTGTTTGTGTGATTTTATCCTTGGATCTTGGGATTTGTGCAGGAGTAGGAATTTATTAATACATGCCTAATGGATGGTGTTTTTTTATTGAAAGAAGTTGCTTAGATTTTGCTTCAATTTCTCAGGGCTCTGGGTACACAGATTTTCATGTTGAAGAAGCAAAAATAAAACGTAGCTAAACTTGTTCTAATCTAAATGTCATAAATGAAATCAGACAATGAATAGTACCTGGATGACGTCCAAAATTATCTTATTTAAACCAGACATAGCAGCGGTGCCTGCCCTTAATCTCTGCACTACGTAGGCAGAGACAAGTGGATTTCTGTGATTTCTAAGCCATCTGGGTCTACAGTGATTTCAGTTCAGCAAAAGATGCATAGTATCACCTTGCTTTAAAATAAAAATAAGAATAAAATAAAAACAACAATAAATAAGCAATGTAAAATATTTAATCTTTCTTAGACTCTTAGGACATTAGGGAACACTTTCATGTTTTATGATTCCAACTTTTTAAATTATGCTTTCAATTTTCTAAAAAAAATATTTTTTCATTTTTTTCAAATGGAAATTCAGTCTAATGTTGCCCAGTTTTGGTAGAGGTAAGACTTCTCGAGTGACTTGGTTGCTTTGCTTTTCTGATCTTCATTTTGAACACCAATAACTATCTGTCTCTGGGTTTTTATTAATCATGATACAAATGGTGCCCAAATGTTTGTCAAGCATTTCCACATAAAGCCTGAGAACAGATAAGAACAGACACAAATGCAGCTTCTTGGTGACCTTCATTACTCTGGTAAGCTCTGTTTTCTGGTAGCAATCAGAGGCACAGCTCCTTTAAGAAAGGGTTCTATCTCAGTGTTAGCAGGGAAAACTCCATGGAGGCTCTTTTAAGAGACTCTATCAACAAACACTTATGTGGTCTTAATGAGCAGCCTGCATCATGCTGTTTAGTGGTGGCGTGAACCTAGAAACTCCACAGAGTTGTAGCAATAAACGTGGCTCTTGCCAATACTTCTGCCATAGAAACTAGACTCTCAGGAAGTCACGGAAACAGTAGAGTCAACCACCAAAGCTGCCACTTAGTCCTAACCATGCCACTTAGCAGACTATAGTGTCATGTGGTAGAAAAAAGAGAGAGAGAGATATACAGAAAATACAGATTCAGATTAAAAACACACATAAACATACACACAGCAATTCTAAATGATTTAGAGTGTGTTTAAAAATATACATAGGCTTGGGAGAGAAATGAAAAAGCATAGAGAAATGTAGTCAGAGGCTGATCATTCATTTCCCAGCCACCCAAAATAATCACTCGGAAACTATATTAATTACAACACTACTTATCCTATTAGCTTATGCATATTTCACTCTTACATCTTAAATCAAATCATCTCTAGTAATTTGTACGTCACCATGAGGTCATAGCCTACTGGCAAGGTTTCAGCTTCTATCTCCTCCGCTGTCTACATGGTGCCTCATTGACTCTGCCTTCTTTCTCCCAGCATTCAGTTTAGTTTTCCCACTTAGCTCTATTCTGGCATATCATAGGTCCAAGCAGTTTCTTTATTAACCAATGGCATTCACAGCATACAAAAAGGGAAATCCCACATCAGAGAAAGTCCTTAAAAGAAGATATAGAGTAAGGAAAAATAGCCATTTAAAGATGAAAAATACAAAGAGAGTCTGGATACTTTATGTTACTGTGTTGTCTTTAAATTGTTTGACTATTGAGCAAGGAGCAACAGCATCTAAAAGGTACTTGATTATAAACACTGCTGGATTAGTCCAACTTATATATTTTGAAAATGACTTGACTTAAAATTTAAGCCAAAAATATGCTACTTTGAATAAAAGGTTTTGCTTTTTGTTACCCCCCAAAAAATGAGAGGCTGTGGATTCATTCTGTGTTAAGAAAAATATGGTTTGATCAAGCAAGATCCTCTGAAAAAAATTCCAGTGGGAATGGATGGCCCAGATGATCCCACATTTTACAGTGCCTCTGTTGGAATTTCCTCTGAGTTCTCCATCCAGAACACCTTCAAGACTGTTGGCTGGAATGATTTAGCCTCACAGAATATTCCAGTTAGGACTTGACCATAATCCTAAATTTTCTTTAGGTCCTATAAGATTATCAGCACCCCCAATCAGCAGGAAGTAACCTAGAAAACCACACCCATATTCCCAAAAAATGGATTATGGATGTTTGTCTTTATTTAGAATGTTGGCTACAAGTTGTTATGGATAATGGTCAGGAAAAAAAGCTAAACAAAGGAGATTAGATTCAGAGTTCTTGCTTTGAAAAGATAAAAAGGGAAAATTTGGTGGAATAATGCTCTTGCACTCTGTAAAGATTTGTCACTAGTTTAATAAAATTCTGATTGGCCAGTAGCCAGGTATTAAATATAGATGGGGCGTAACCACACTTAGGAAAGTTCTGGAAGAGGAAAGGCAGAGAGGCAGTCACCACCCAGGCACAGTGGAAGCAAGATGAGAATGCCTCACTGAGAAAAGGTGACAAGCCATGTGGTTAAACATAGATAAGATTTGCAGATTATTTTAAGTTTCAAGAACTATTTAATAATAAACCGGAGATAATAGGCCAAACAGTTTATAATTAATAGAAGCCTCTGTGTGTTTCTTTAGGACTGAATGGCTGTGGAACCAGGTGGGCCCTTAACTTCCATTTACAGAGAGTTGATTATATTAGCATTTGTATTATTATACTACCTCTATATCCACTAATTTGAATTTAGTTTTTAAAGTTTTAAATTAAGCTTTAAGGGACTTATTTTTTTTAACCAGGTTTTAAGTATGCTTTCCTTTCCCTGAAGGGGTTTTAAATACCTATATTCAAATGCAGTTGCCATATATCAAGGAACTGAAATGCCAGGAGGCACAGTCAGACACTCTGAGTGTACAGTTGACAGTGGCTTTTTAATTTTGAAGCATTATTAATTAAGGACTGGCTTTTCTAAATTCAAGATAATCTATCCAAAAAAATTGAAAGACAAAAGTAGCCTGACTTTTTGACATAAAAGAAATTATGAATAACAACTACATTCCTAAACTATCTTTCCATCATCTATTATATTTACATTTGCTATTGCATTTCAATACTTATGACCTATTTTAGGAAGTCAAAGCAGCCTACAAAAGATCTTCATTTTGTGCTAGTGATGTCTCATGGGGATAGTGCTTTACACAGCCCTTTTGGCCTAATGTCCTATAAAGCATGCATTTTAAAAATAAATTAGTCATAATTGTAACTAAGCAATGCACATTTATAATATATGCATGTACAAAGACAGTAATGATAAGACTTGAACAAGGAGGCCAGCAATACAGATTCGAGAAAAGACAACATAATCTACAATCTCATAGCTTCTGGTCAAAAGAGATAGCTGTATATATAGAAGCATGCAACTGGATCTTATCTCTCACTATGTACTAAATCAAATCCAAGTGGTTAAAGGATCTCCACATAAGCCTTTTGCCTTAATTCTTAAAGAGAAGAATGTGAAGAAAACCATTGTACTCATTGAAATAGGAAATAGCTTTCTGAAATTGATCCCAATATTGTGCACATTGACATCAACCAGTCCCAACTGACATATCTTCAGCACAACACTGCTTCACCTGAGATTCAGTAATCATAAAAGAAGATGAGTGGGAAGATTGTGACAGCCAAAGGAACTGGAAGCTTGTTGTGAGGTTTTGTCTCCTACAAATGTCAGAAAAGTTATAGTCATGAATTCTTATCAATACCATATAAAGAACTACAAGCAAGTAAGGAATGCTGAGAGTTGGGCAAGTGTTGTTTCTTACAGAAGAGCCCCAGATTATTTGTCCAATACCAAGTAGTAAACCCTGAAATCATATAGAAGTAATATTGAATGGAGAGGAGGATGGGAGGCCAGAGTACAGGTGGGAATGTGGGGAAGTCTAACTATCACTAATGACATTTTGAAAGAAATCATACAGGAATTTACCACTGTAGAAAAGGAGCCTAAATAGCATCAGGCAATATTGGGCAGCAATGCCCCAGTAACACATCATGGGATAATTGTGCCACTCCAGAAACTTGAAAAAAAAACTTGAAAATGTGTTTAGAGAAAAGTTCTATTTCAGCAATCAAAAGTTATACTAGCAATACTGTAAATGTTACTTAGATAACATGTATCTTATTATCTAATGGTTACAAAGTTTAAAACTGGTTTTGGTTTATCTGCCTTACAAGGACATGAGGGTTCTTGATTCCACTGATTCATAGAATTTTTGGAGGAGAAATATATGATTTTCTAATTCTAATATCATATTGAAGATTATAACAGACTACAGTTTTACCAAAAGCAAGTGACGAAGTAATGATGCTCTTTGTGTCCCAGGGAAATAAACTTTATTCAGACACGCTTGACCTGAAATCACTCTGGGAAACACAACGGCGTTGAAGATCTGAGCTTTACTTTCTATTGTCACAATTACTGATGTTTTTATTATTCAAACATGGAAGACATTCAACAAAACAACAGTTTGGGCAATTGGTTCATTATTTCAGATTCATTAAATTTCAATTCTATTTTAATATGTGCAAAGTTTGTTGTTTCCTTTTGCGATTTTAAAATAAACTTGCCACACTGTCGGAGAGTCCATTTTCCCAGACACCATCACTCTTTTGGTTTATGGTTAATCAAGCTAGAAAATAAATTAAATGAAACTATAGGATAGAAGCAATTCAATGTAAAAAGTCAAAAGGTTTATTTTTGTTTTCTTTTATAGCACATTGAATTCAAATGGCCAACACTATAATTAAATAGTACCCACACATTTTGAGAACAGTGTACAGAAAACTTTAGAAGTGCTGTATTTATTTGTATTAATTTTCCATAGGCAAATTGTTCACAAATTATGAAAAGAGATCAGCACCAAACACCTATTAATTATAAAAGAATGTCTATTTGTACATTTTTTGTAGCATTGTTAATCATATGCATTAAATTCCACATGCTTCCTATGAGAATAAAAGCACATAATAATTTAAAGATTGGCTGTATTGTTCGAAAGTTACCACCATATACTAGAGTCTGGTTGAGGTAGCCATAAAAAAACTTAGTTTTTCTTGATTGTGGAGACTGTAAGTCTATGATCAGGGTCAGGACTGAATTCTGCAGACGCCTTCTTTTGTAGATAGCCATGTCATGTGCAGTTCCTGCCAAGATGAAAACAGTTTATTCTTCAGGGAAGATCATTAAAGCAGGAAGTAAACAACACAAAATTCCTTCATAGAGTTCTTGAAAAACACTAAACCCCTCACTCCCCAAGAGCATAAAGTCAGCAAAGACTGCTGAACATCTGTCTCAGAGAAGTCAAGCTACAAAGAAGACTCTCAGACAACCCCAGCCATCTATAAGAAGCAGAGACCAGCTGAGTTGTTGGAAGATGCTCAGACCTCCTGGTCTACACACTTCAATCTGTTGGGCTGGCTGTAGGCTATGCCCTGAGCTGTAGAGTTCTAGTTTTTGTGGTCTGTCATCTGTGCTGGGATGGGCTGTCTTTAGGTCATTTCTGCTCCTAAAACTCCTTACCCAAATTCCTGTAAGTAACTCATTGGTTCAGAAAGTGAATATTTGTGAAGTGATTACCTGGGTTTATCATGGCTCCCTTTTTGAGCTGAGTAGGTGTATGTTCTCTGCATCTCTCAGGAAAAGACTGTCATACAGCAGACTAATGTCTCATTCTCTTGTCATTTGACTTCCCTTTGTTCTGTATGGGAGAGATTCCTATGCCTTTTTTCTTTCTTTTCTTCTTCCTTCCTTCCTCCCTCCCTCCCTCCCTTCTGTCCTTCCCTACTTCCTCCATATATTTTATAAAAATCATCTCATTTGAAGTTAAAGCTCCATTTCAAGGGACTGTGCCCCAGTTTGAGTGTGGTGAGCATGGCTGCAGCAGGCCTTGTCCTTTCTCTCCAATCTTGCTGTCTTGCTAAAAAGTTAGATTCCATTCCTAAAGCTAGCCACCAAGGTCTATTTCCTTATTTCGTCACTTTCTTCCCCTAAGGCCTGCTACCAAGATACAGCTATCAATGTATTAAAATCCAGCGATCAAAAGCCCCTTTGCATCACCATTTCAACATTCCCAATTAAAAGAAAATATTTTATTCTTAATCTGGGTTTCTCCTTTCCCTTTGCAAACTGCCATTTGACTATGTACAACGTCTGTCTCCTCTCAATCTAGAGATGTCCTTTGTCCCTCCAGGACAAGCACCCTTGTCTAGTTTCCCTTGTTCCCTTCCCCTTCTCCCTTTTTCTCTCTCTCCTCTACCACACCATCTTAGCCAATTCTAACATGGATATCTACTCTTTCTCTTCTCAAAGATTATACCTGCTTGACTTTGGGAGCTCAGCCCAGTGCTCTGCTGTGGCTCTCTGCCTCTGTTTTCTTCAATTGCTAAATGAAGGTTCTATGTCCATGTATGAAATTCTCAAAATTAAAATAAATTAAAATAAATGGAAAACAAGGTGATTCTCAGCCTGATGCAGGGTGTGCTAGATATTTTTATGGAAACTTGATACAAACTAGAGTTATCTGAAAGGAGGAAACATTAATTGAGAAAATGCCTCTACAAGATCTGGTTGTGGGCATTTTTTAAATTAGTGGTTGATGGAGGGGGACCCTGCCAATTATGGGTGGGGCCATCTCTGGGCTGGTGGTCCTGGCATACATGAGAAAGCAAACTGAGCAAGTCATAGGAAACAAGTCAGTAAGTAGTACTCCTCATGGCTTCTATATCAGCTCCTGCCTCCAGGTTCCTACCTTGCCTGAGTTACTGCTGTTACTGATTTTGATGATGAACTGTTGTTATATACATCTGTGAGTGAAATAAACCCTTTCCTCCCCACTTCCTTTTGGCCACACTATTTTGTCATAGCAATAGTAACCTAAACTAAGGTAAAGAGTACCTGCGCTCTTTCTTAGCCTGTAAAAATGTTCACAGTTTATAGTGACGGCCTGAATATTTTCTGTGTTTGGAACAGAAATAAAGAACATCAGCTCTTAGTGATTTTGTTTAACTTTGTACTGGGATGCATAGTCAGAAATTTAGATTAATTTATTTTGGAATTGAATAATTTATTATATGATAACACTCTCACTTATTCAGAACATTGTTAGAAATAGGCACAAATCACTATGCAACTAATAAAGTGAGAAAATTAAGATACCGAATGAGGTTTCCACCACTCTGCATCACAAAGGACAAGATGCATACTGGCCTGTTTAAAATCCTCTTCACAAATCTAAAGGAAAACATATTTGGGCCAAGCTTCAAAATCTACCTTGACTGTACACAAAGTGCCTAAGATGCTCCACAATGATCCCAGCATTGTGCTTTTCATAGCCTTATGTAATCTCTAATCTCCTATTCAATAGCCGGTGGCAGAGATGAAGGGATGCTTCTTGCATGATTAGATTACAAAGCATAATGACTTCCCTTTTGCTCTCACGGTCACACTCTTGATGTTTCTGTCTCAGCAGAAGGGCTATGTTGAGAAAAACCACATGACAAGAAACAGCAGGGTTCTTATTAACAGGCAGAATATTATTTGATTCTTACCCTACAACTCTCGATAAATTGAATTCAGGCTAAGCCACAGATGTGAGCTTAGGAGTGAATCTGTTCAGGCATGTTTTGACATGATTCCATCCTTAGGCAACGCCTTGATTTTAATATCATAAGAAACTGAAGCAGTGGTCCAACTAAGATATGTCTCAGTATTTGACCTGTTCTCAACCAGAGGCTGAGAATACGTATGGCCCAGATCTTTACATACAGAACCTGTTGGGACAGGCTGCCTCATATGTAGCCCTGAATTCTCACTTGCACAGGAAATGTAGGTGAAACCATTGTCATGAGGGGCTGGTTTGACAATCAAAACTTCTCTAGTTCAAGAAAAAAATGGCTATGTCATGTGCAGAAGGCAGAGCGCCATATTACTAAAATAATTACAAGAAATTACAACCCAATCCTCTTTCTGTTCACTCTCGGTCATTCTTAGCCAAGAATAACTAAGCTCATGATTCCTAACTGCATAAACAAATTATACCTCTTTTTATGCTTTTGTATTATGTATAAATTGATTATACATGCTCTATACTTATTTTCTGTCTAGCTTACTGCATTTAAAATTACATTTAGGAAATATTTCTGTAATGATTTATAATAAAGGTCATTTGTTATCATTGTTGGCTAGTTGTCTGTTGTGCACAAAAAACATAAATTGTTTATTGATTTTAATCTTAGCGGGACTTTGAGTAGTTTTGAGTGTAGTAAGTGACTTCTCTTTTGTTTCCAGGCTGCCTAGACTAAATAATCACACAGAAACTATATTAATTAATGACTATTTATTCATTAATTAGCTATATCAATTTACACTCTTTAAACTATTAGCTCAGGCTTCTTAGTAATTAACTCTTAGATCGTAACCTAACCGTTTCTATTAATCTGTGTTGCCATGAGGCTGTGACTTACTGGAAAAGTTCTAGGTTCTTATCCTTCGGCAGCTACAGGGCTTGTCTTTGACTCCCCTACTCTCTTGATCTCTGTTCAAATTTCCACCTGGCTTTGCTTTGCTAAGTCATTGGCCAAAAGAACTTCATTCATCAACCAATGGTAATAAAACATATTCACAGAACACAGAGGGGAATTGCACATCATTTGTGGATATTTTGTGTATATGCTTCAAAATAGTGAGGATATTATTGAACATGTTTACTGATGAACAGTTATATGCATCCAATTTGGTGTCTTTCTCTCACAAGCATATTTTGGGATATAGAATATCAATGTACATTTTATTTTTCTAGAGCTAGAATGTATGTATACTCAGGTTCTTTGGAGATACAAAGGAAGTGTGTGTGTGTGTGTGTGTGTGTGTGTGAAATTATTAGGTCAACATATATTAAAATAGTGCCAACAGCTGAATCATATTTGAGATGCTGAGAATCAGGTAACTGGTCCACAAGCTGGGTAGCTCAGCAGTCCAATCCAGTGCTGAAAACCTGGAAGCTTCCAGGAGAATGGCTGGGTCTTACACTCCAATGGAAAGCTGGAAACACTAGTTCAAATATCAGCAAAAAAAAAAAATCAGATGCAGCACCAGTAAATCAGGTCCATGACGAGAGGCAAGGCAAAGGGAACAAAAGGCAAGCAATCTTCATCCTGACCAACACCCTTTGGCTAGACTGCTGTTTGAAATTGCTGCTCACAATCAGACAAGCCTTCCACCATCAATAAATGCAAAAGGAGGTTCCCACTCAAGAGGTCCCTGCTAATTTGTGGCAGGCTGACTTAAAAAAAAAATGAAACACAACATATTCAAATTACTTAATGGTATAGAAAAAGAACTATTTTCTTACAAACGTTTACCACTTCTTTAGTAAATATCATAATAAGTAGGAAGACAACAGTTTCACTTCTTTCTTCTAAATATTCATGTGTCATACACCTGAGCAAATATAGTTTGGGCTATTCACTGTAGCCAATGGCAAGATTTGTTCGTACAAAAACATGAGTATGATGCAAACAGTATACATAGATATTCTTCAAAAGCTGATGCGGAATGATTTGTGGCGTATTGGAATCAATGACTCTGATGCTAAAGGACTCATCTGTTAATATAGTTCATATAAATGTCAAGAGAATGATGATGAAAAACTAACAGACTATTCCCATGAATCATACGCTGTGTGGCTCTATGAATTTGAGAGTTTAGAAACAGCAGCATTTAGAAACAGAAAATAAGTTGCAGGTTTTAGAAATGAAAAATAAGTTAATGATTTTGAGTAAATGAGGGAGGACATAGAGGGGTAGACAAAATGTACCTGTGAATAAAAGGACAAAGGTGCTACCACGATGCTTAAGAGACCTTGCCATCTTGAGTCTACCTCAAAGCCATTGTCCTGCTTTGTCTAACGCACTAAATAATGCTTCCATTGGAAAGCAGTTTGGTTTTCTGTATTATTATCCAACCTAAAATTTCAAAACACAAGCATCTAACTATAAAATAAACATGAGAGTCAGTGTTTGGCATGCTGACTAGTGGAGAGTAGCATTCAACTTCCAAAAAAAAAAAAAATGATTAGAACCAGATGCCAGAAAAGAGAAATTAATGTATGTAACTATCTGAACCATATTTTACAATTTCAAAAGTTTATATAAGGAGAGGATTCTTTAAAATGCATTTGTGTTAAGAAAGGAAGTGAGAGAACTCAGAAGCACAGCTATATTTTAAGTGACAAAGAAGAGCAATCTAAAAGCAAAAACTCATCTGTCTGGAAAATTCAATGAAATTTGCTAATTTAGGAGATCCTTCTCCCAGAAGATTTACTCTTAGTTATTCTCCACCTTCCCGCTCCTCCCACTCCTTGAGGAAGCATATGCAGACTTAGGATCTTCCTGAAGATAAATAGAGTTGACAGGAAGTTTGGGAAGTGCCAGTGAATTTTGGAATTTCAAACTTTCAAACTACTTTGACTGTTTAAGAATATTAAATAATTTTTATTTATATTAGTATCAGGAGTTTTGTGAGCAAGAGCAAACAGGCAAACAGAGCATGCTTCCTTCTTCCATTTTCCTTATATAGGCTTCCAAGAGAGGGGTTGGCCCAGATTGAAGGTAGATATTCCCAGATAAAAGATCTGGATTAAAGGTGTATCCTCCCACTTCAGAAGATTGGGATTAAAAGAAGATTTTACCACTTCAAATTATTTAATTATAAAAAAAGTTGTGCACTGAGTCACTTCCGTTTTAGTTAATTCCAGTTCTAATCAAGTTGATAACCTAAAGTGCTTTTATGGTGCTCAATGTGTATTACAGTTAATTATTGTCTGAACATATCTAGGAAAACCTGTGTTTATTGACACTGTCTACTTTATTTAGCTGTGATAAAACACCGAGATCAAGTCAACTTATAGAAAAAGAGGAAAGAGCCTGGCTGTGGTGGCGCATGCCTTTAATCCCAGCACTTGCGAGGCAGAGGCAGGCGGAACTCTGGGAGTTCGAGACCAGCTTGGTCTACAAGAGCTAGTTCCAGGACAGGCACCAAAGCTACAGAGAAACCCTGTCTCGAAAAAACAAAAAAAAAAAAACAAAAAAAAAAAAAAGAGGAAAGAGTTTACTTGGAGTTTCCAGTTTCAGAGGGGAAGAGGTAATTACTTGCCATACAGGGAAGCTCAGCAGCCAAGCAGTAGACATGGTGGCAGTAACAGCTCACATCTTGACCCACAGTCAGGAAGCTGAGTGTGCACTGGAAATGGAGAATGGCTTAATATCTCTCTCTCTCTCTTTCTCTCTTTCTCTCTCTCTCTCTCTCTCTCTCTCTCTCTCTCTCTCTCTCTCTCTCTCTCTCTCTCTCTGTCTTCTATCATGCCCAATTTGTTCTTCCCATATATTCTTGAATGTGTTTTCTTCTAATAGAGCATGGTTTATTTTCATGGGCAACATTGTTAAAGAATACTGATACTTCCTCTCCTTGCATCCATCAACTGTCAATATCTTCTTGGGCAGGGGAATTATTTCATATTAACCTCCACTATCCTTGCAGGGATGTGGTCTGACTTGAACTCATATGGGCCGGCACACTCCCCCCCCCACACATACACACACACACACACACACACACACACACACACACAAATAAGAACCAAAAATAATGCTAATTTATCTGACTTTGAATTCAACATGCATATCCACACAGCTACTGGTAAAAATCTATAAAGTAATATGAAAGTATAACTAGAAAAGGAAGTAAAAAAATGACTATAGAAAACAAAATCCTGGAAACTCTTCAGATAATTGATGTACCCAATCTATGAGTCATTCCAGAAAAAGAATTATTAACATCCTTAAATCTCTGCATAGAAAGATACTCATATCCCTCAAGACAATTTGAACTGTTTATGTACACTTCAAAAATAAAGTAAAGAATATAGGTTATATGCAGGTTAGTATTTGATATTCTACACAAAAAGAGTCACCTGGGAATATACCTTCAACTGGGGAAATGTCTCCATAAGATTGGCCAGCAGGCTTGCCTTTGGGCCTTTTCTTAATAAACATTTGATTTGGGAGTGAGAACTCCTTGGTTGTAGAAGATAGCAAGCCGCTTAGGCCATTGAAAGTAAATCAGTAATCAGCGTTTCTCCATGGTCTCTACTTCAGCACCTGCATCCAGGTTCCTGCTTCAGCTTTGGCTTTAACTTTCCTTAATAAACCTATGAGCCAAATGAACTCTTTTCTACCCAAATACCTTTGGGTCTTGTTTGTCAGAGTAACAGAAAACAAAATTAACAAATAAAATCACTGAAATTCAAACAATTCTTTGAGAAATTCTAAAAGTCATTTGGAAATGATTTATATAGGTTACAGAGAAAATTTTTGTATTACTGTCTTGATGAATATTTAACCAGTTTCTGTGAGAGACTTTCATTACCATGTGCTATGTAAATGAACATTGGAGGAAGTTAAGCTGCAGTAGACTTATGGCATCGAGAATGATACTGTCCCTGCTCTTTCCTACAGAAGGGCTTCATCTTTGCCCCCAGCTTTCTGGACCTTCTCTGGAGCTCCCGTGAATGCAAACCATAGGGCCAGCAAGATTTTCATGAAGGAATCAGTAAGAGGATTTAGATCTGCAGCAAAGCAAAGGACAGGCAGTCCTTAAAACTGGAATAGAAGATACATGTGTGTGTGTATGTCTGGGTGGGTGTGCCCTTGCACGTGTGTGTGTATTAGAGGGCCTTAATTGCATAAGAAATATTTATCTAACATTTTAATTTTCAAATTTATAGAATGTTATCTTAAAGCCAGATAGTTTAAAAAGATGTTTAGAGCATCAACCCAATTGGAAGCATGCAGCAAAAGAAATACACAGTGGAACACCTACAAAAAGTCTTCTTAGTATTCACACCAGGGTGGGGCTCAGGCAGTTTGGAGTCAAAAAGAAGACAGGCAGATAGGAGGTATGACTTAAACATAGGATTAACTGTGGTTCGAAAGGATAAATCAAAAGTAATTGACTTAATAGTATCCCAGACTTTGCTCCCTCCCCAGACAAAATGGAACTAATTAGCTTATAAGAATTAGGCCTTATTCCTCAGATAAAGAACTAAATCAATGGGAGCAGGCCTATGTCTTTCAGGAAATAGCATTAGAGATTCGAATCAATTCTGAGGCACCCCTGCACTGACCTGAGATTGGAAGAGGACCACAGAGGAGAAGCATCCTGGAACACAAGAGGAAGCTGGAGTATCAACACAGACCTCTGTTCACAACCTGATCTGTGCCTGCTATGTGCTGAAACCAAGACACAAATCAATAGCATAACATTACAACTGGTATTTCATCATAAAGGCAGGCAGATTATGGCTATTTCAGATGGTTTTTTTCCATTCCTTTATTTATATTAGCATATATAAAGCTAATTATTAGAAAGATATTACTTATTACAAAATCTATATGTCTGTGTCTATGTGTGTATGCACGTGTATATAAACAGATATTTAAATAATTTAAAATATATCCATAGTATTTAAATATGAAGTTGCAGTAACAGAAATAAGACACATGTGAAGTTGTGTGCAATGTAAACACGAGCAAGTGTACTGGGTATGAACATCTGTGTGGGATCCAAAAGAGAAGAATGAAAAAGAACTAAGAAATATGTGTTTCAATTTTCTGTGTCTTTAACTGTTCTACTAAGGGGCACATTATTGTCATAAATCAGGGAAAAACAATTAAAAAGCAAATACAAGGAAAAGAAGAGTTTTACATGGGTGAGCTGTCTACAACTTAACTAGAAGCATTTAATCAAAACAGAATGGGGGTCTGTATTGTCTTTGCACATTATTAGAAGATAGGGGGAAGTGTGTTCTAAGGTTTATGTAAATTAATAAAAGCATTAATAAAAATGGTCCCACAGTTGAACTGTCAGAAAATTTAGTATATTTTATGCTACCTGTTACATAAAACAAAAGATAAAATCTTGTTTATGACCAACTCTGTAAAACCACTTCCAAAACTATGCAACAGCTATGAAGAAATCATGCTAGAGATCATATGTACTTATACATACCAAATACATACCAAATGCACATTTTGGGGCTTAAGTTACAATGATGTCATAAAATTCCTTCTTGAAACAAAATCTGTTGAAGAAATCACTAAAGTTTTGAACCTATAATGTCTAAAATATGGGTTATACAAACAATAAAAGTATCAGTACTCACTGGGAACATTTTTGTTTAAATTTTATGATTTTTTTGGCATATTGTTACTCACAGATTTGTTTTTTTGTTTTTTGGTTTTTTTTTTTGGTTTTTTTTTTTTCGAGACAGGGTTTCTCTGTGGTTTTGGAGCCTGTCCTGGAACTAGCTCTTGTAGACCAGGCTGTTCTCGAACTCACAGAGATCCGCCTGCCTCTGCCTCCCGAGTGCTGGGATTAAAGGTGTGCATGAGCCACCACCGCCCGGCACTCACAGATTCTTAAATAATTCTTTACATTTCTCCAAGGTCAGGAGTAATATACCTCATTCTGTTTCTTAAGTTAGTGATTTTGATAATTTCTCCTCTCTCATTCTTTTTTCCCCTCTCTGTAATTCGAAGCATCTTTTATAAATTTGATTAATGTTATCACAGAAACAATTCATGGTTTTGCTGATTTTTCTATGCTCTGATTTTACACATTTTCATTAATTACATAACAATTCTGTGTTTTCATTTCTTCTGCTCTATTTCAGTTGGCTCTTCTTTGCAAGTTCCCCATTGCTGAAGTTTTCATTTGATTCACCAGAACATTCTTTTCTTTTAATATGGGGACCTTTTTGGCCTGGTTTTCAGCCCATTTACATTGATACACTGCTTCTAAATTTCAATCATCTCAATGCAAATTTTCAATTTCCTTAGTGAATCATCTTATAAGTAATTGATTTAGTGTTGATGATTTGACTTCTGTACATAGGACAAACTTTTGAGGTTGGCTTTGTAGGGCTGCATGTGAACTATCTGTGGAAAGTGCCATGTGGACTTGCAACATTACAGCATCAGCTGTGATAGCCTGCGGTGCTCTTTAGAACTCTACTGGATATGACAGGTGCTAGCTTGGGGGCCTATATATAGTTTGGAGAACTATAACAAAGTACTCCAAACTGGTTGGCTAAATCGTGGTGTGGAGGTCAGAAGTCCAAAAGCCTGGGGTCTTCAAATTCATGCTGATGAATTCCCTGGAAAAACTCCCTGGGAGAGAAACAATTTCCTGTCCTTCTCTTAACTTCCTGTGTTGATGCTATCTGTGGGTATTCCTTGTTGTGCAGTCTGCTCTAGTTTTGTTACTTGGTGTTCTGTTTGAGCACCTTTCTACACGCAAATTTTATGCTTTCGTTAGGACGCACATCGCAACAATTAATCACAATGGGTTAGTACTCACTTGAATGAACTCAATTTAACTAGACTAGCTCTATGAAGATGCTGTACACTGGAGACAAGATTATAAGTAATTATTTTACAAGGACAAACTTCAGTGGTCACATATATATATAACATCTTGAATATTTTGTTGCTGTTTTTATTATAACCAAGACAAAACAAGTCTTGGGAATGTAGGAGACCAGCGTATTTTGCTAATTATTTTAGTCATTGTGCTTAAATCAATACCTAGAGCACAATTTCTTTGCAGTCCTCTATCTCAAGGAAGGAATGAAAGGCTCTGTGTTGTACCACCCTCATTTCAGCCAAAATGCCTGAGCTCAGGAGAATATGTGATACGCTTTGCCCAGAGTACGGTTTGTGCCTTAATCTCTATCTGCCTCTTCACTGCTATTCAAAAGAACTCTTCTTTGTTCTGTATAAACAGTATTCTCTAACAAAATGAGCTCTGTTATCGTAAAGATTTTTTTTTTTCAACTCAGTAGACCTAACGGAGTAAATTAACCAATCCCACCTTCAATTTTCACAAGCTGTCAAGCTTTTAGTTTGCTGTTAAATTGTACATGTTAGTTAAATTCCAAGTTTTCCTTAAAATTTTCATATGGCAATCTCTTATAACCAACTGCCATCAAATTGCACATGCGTGATATAAAGCAAAGTGCACTGAAACTGATTTTGTCTTTATCTTTCATCATGTTGTTTTCAAGATAAATGAATAATTCTGGTCAATCCATTAGAGTTGCTTTATGGGACAAAAATTTTAAATTATTTTCTCTACTAATGATCCCAAATAGCAAATCCCGGCTACAGCAATGTACTTTAAAATAGCTTATTTAGAGTAGAGTTCTAATTCTATTTAACATTTCGTATTAGTCTACAAGCCAGGTCAAAGTGACCTTGAAAACATTATTGGATAAAAGTATTATCAGACTTTTAGATGCTAAAAAATGCTTAAATTGACCATGCAGGTTTTAAGACACAAGATTAAATTGTGTTGTTATAATAGCAACGACATAAGCATAATGTTGCTTTTACGTTTTTTTTTTATACTGATAAGTGGCCATGATTTTAAGTTTGTTTTAGTACTAATTATAGCTCTAGGAGGAATTTTTATGAAGTCAATTTAAAACTTTATTTTGCCAGTCAAAAAAAGGTGCACATCATGATCATCATGATCTAATGGGAAGCCTGGGTAAGGAAGGAGGACACACATCTTGTACAGTTTTATTGTGTGTGAGCAGTCATTGTGGAAGTTCTTGTGTGTCTGTATTAAGCTATAATTACGATTAAAAACAGTAGATTAACATATTTATGTGCATATTTAATTTGAATAGTTCTTTCTTGACATTAATGCATAGTAAAATGATCACGATAATAATATTATGATCTTTTTTCAAAAGATATTTTATATAGTCATAGCCCAAATGTAACAATTTAAATATTATCATTGTATCATTAGCTTAGCTTAATATAGGAAATACTATTAAATAAAATTAGATTAATTTGTAAGTGCCTTTATAGATCAACTTATTTAATAGGGATATAATAAAATTAAGAATTGCATATTGATAGGAAAAGATTAATGAATACAATTTTATTTTCTGCTTTCTCATATTCATTATATTCCAACTCTTTCTAACTACTATTCTTATCTGATTATTTAATATTTGGTTCACTAATATGTAGTTACACTTAATAATAAGAACTATGTTGAATATACTTTCAGATTACATAAAACAAGTAATTTAAGAGTGAAAATGCTAGTTTCTTAAAGAAATAAACTGCCTTTGTGGCTTTGTATTTACTCATATAATCCAGCTCTTAGCTTTGATAAACTTTAAAGTATATGCATGTGTGAATGCCCATGTATAGAAATGAATGTGTGTGAAAGTGAGCATGTGTGTAAGGAATGTGCAAGTATATGGGTGTGTCCAAGTGGTAATGAATGTATGTGAGTGTCTGTGTAGCAACCAATGAGTGTTTATGAATATCTTCATGTAGGATGTATGTGTGCGTGTGTGAGTGCATATGTGTGGAAATGAGTATATGTGTGTGTGTGTGTCCTTGAGGAGTGAATGTGTGTGTGTATCTCTAGTGGTAGCCACAAATTTGTGTGTGGGTGTCAGTGTATAGCAAGGCGTATATGTATATGAAAGTGTGTGAATGCCTCTTTGTGAGATGGAATGCCAGGATCTGCATAAGAATTTTGCTTCACTTTATTATATTTTACACAATGTGCATGGGATACTTAAAGAAAACTATAGTCATTAGTAAGTGATCAGGAAAAACTTAGCAGAAATAGTTTTAAAATACTCAATATGCCTCATCAGGTGCACATAATTTTGTTAATTTTCCAACTTTAATAGGCACAATTGAAATTTGCATCGTGCTGATAAAGTGGCTTCCTTTATTCACTCACTCTGTTAAAAAAAATCCTTGCTGTTTGTATCAGTTATGACATATATTTTATATGATTGTTCATACATAATTTGATTGCTTCAGTTTCCTTTATTGATGCCTTTAAAACAAACCAGTTCTTGTGGTTAAGATTATTTACCAACTTGAAGGGAACTAGAATCACTGAGGAGATAAGCCTTTGGGCATCTTCGAGAGAAAGTTTCTTGATTAGATTGATTAATGGGGTAGGAATATTTACCACCGTTGCTGAGACTACCAGTTTACTAATGAATACATCCCCTGTCTTCCACTCTTATTGCTATTGGGATGCTTACTTTAGAAGGAGTACCACAGCATTCCCTTGGGGTAATTCTTGGACTGTATGGAGAGGAGAAAGGGAGCCAGTTGAGCATCATCGTGAATTTCCGTTCCCTTCCTCACAATGCGATATAACCATCCCAAGCTTCGGTCCACATGACTTCTACACTGTGTGGAGTACACTGACACACACTTTTAATTCCAGCACTCTGGAGGCAGAGACAGTTGTGTCTGTGAGTTCCAGGCCAGCCTGGTCTACAGAGTAAGTTTCAAGACAGCCAGGAATACAAGAGAAACTGGACTCAAAAGATAATAAATAAATAAATAAATAAATAAATAAATAAATAAATGAATGAATGAATGAATGAATGAAGGAAGATAAAAATCCAAAAGAAAAAAACAAAACAACAATAATATAAAAAACCACCTTACTTCACAAAATTGGAACATCTAAAAGATGTGGCTAATTATCTTAATAGATACCATGTGCCAAAGTTAAATCAAGATTGGATAAACAATTCAAATAGATCTATAATCCATGAGGAAATAGGAGTTATTTAAAGTCTCCCAAGAAAATCCCAGGGGTAATTTGATTTTAGCACAGAACTCTACCAAACTTGCAAAGATGATCTCGTATCAATACTCCTCAAATTATTTCACACAATAGAAACAGAAGCAATATTGCCAAATTCATTTTATGAGGCTGCAGTCACATTGTTACCCAAACCATGCAAACATTCAACAAATAGGATTACAGACCTTTCTTTCTTATGAACATTGATACAAAAATTCTCTATAAAATACTGGCAAACTGAACCTAAGAACGCATTGAGAAGCTCATCCTTTAAACCGTGAGTCTGCGTCATCCATTAAGAGGGCTTTCTCCAGGCACGTCATCTCAGCAACTGTCAAGAGCTAATGTGCTTTCTCCAGGCATGATATCCCAACAACAGTCATGAACTAATGTGCCACTGAGATTGGTAACTCGAGTCAGTTAGTGCTGAAACTTCCAGTTAAGTAACATCAGCGTGAAGAAATGGTACACCAACAAAGAGCGCAGTGTTTGCAAGTCATTCCCTTGGTAGAGAAGTTCACATTTCTTCGTCTTTAAAGTATTCTACTGTCTCACACTTTGCTTATTGCTCAGTACACAGTTTTACTCACAGACAGGAAGATGTCTAACATAGAAACAAAACCTCTTAAACTTTGTATTACGTATAGGAATAAAGATAGAGGTTAATCAAAAGGCAGTTGTCATAAATTCCATAAAAATACAAATTTATCTTGAACTCTATGGGTATATGTACATTTTCACACATGCATATTTAGAAAATGGCAAATATTATAGTATATAACGTATTAGCATATCTTGTATTGCAGCACTATTTTTGGCATATGTAAGCCTACTTCTACTTTCTGGAAGAGATTGTAGATAACAGGCATAATTTCTGTCTCTACTTTATGAGTTCATGTTATGGGGACTAAAACCAAGGACGGGCTCATGCTAAGCACACACTACATTGAGGTAATGCTCACTCTCCTACTGGCACTTTATTTTGAAGCAGAGCCTAGTTAGATTGTCCAGGCTCACCATGGCTTTAAATTCTCCCACTGCAGATTCTGAAACTGCTGCTTTGCAAGACCAGAGCAACCAGAGCCAGATAATGCAATTTCATTCTTAAGACTGTGGTAGAATCCACCAACAAAATCATTAGGATATGCCTTTTGTTGGTAGAAAGTTAAAATATTTAAATAAATACTGGCTGAGGCATGCTCTGTAAGACCTTTAGGAGTGAGGAATTTGTCTATTTATTTAAATGATCAAAAATTAATTGCATGATATTAATGAATATAATTCAGTGAAAAAGACTTAAGTTTGGATCTGCCAGATTAAAATAATTTAACTCTGTTGAATAAAGTGAAGGACTTTAAAATGGACATGTATTCAATATTCACAAATTAGAAGAATAGATATTGGCTAGGCACTTGCCCTCAAGTATGGCATCCTGGATTTGATCCATGGAAGTTACATCATGCTCCAACTAAGCAACCAAATAATTAAATTTAATTAAATAAAAAATAATAGAAACTTATAGGTCTGTCTGTTTTGAATCTCTCTCTCTCTCTCTCTCTCTCTCTCTCTCTCTCTCTCTCTCTCTCTGTGTGTGTGTGTGTGTGTGTATGTGTGTGTGTGTTTTCAAAGCAACTTAAGAAGGGTTATTTCTGGCTCATAGACCATCATGGCAGGGAATTCTACAGTATAAACACTAGGAAGCTTGCACCAGCGCATCCACATTCCACATTCGGAGAGATATCAGTGTTGATGATCAGTTTGCTGAAAAAGCATTCCTCAATATAAGTACAGAAGGCAGTATCTATCTTTTATATTTTTGGTTTCAAATACTTGTCTTCTTACAATTCTGAAATAGCCAATGCTTTAAATTTATTGAATAGAATATACCCTAGAGATGAGTAACTTTCTATCGTTGACCGTTATCTCTGGTCATCCATGCTTATATTTAGTAATCGACCCTTGAGACTGAGGAGGTGGGGCGATTCAAGAGAGCAATAGTGAAATAAATTTTGGTGGGAGCCTTGTTAGTAGGAACTAAGGACGTATGAGTTACAGCATAACCTCAAGACAGGTCTATGAGCTACTGAACGAAATCCCTTCCCCAACTCTTGAGGTCACTTTCAGTTCAAGATTGCTAAACATTAAAATGGTATAGTATCATATCAGCATGAGAAGCAGTGAGGGACTAGTAAGTTATACTCATCCTTCAGCATGGTGCGGGCATGGAAAGGTCACACTGTCCCAAGAGGGAAGAAGGTATGAAATCACACCACGGGATCTTTAGGGATTTTTGTGAATAGGGAGAGAGATAAGTAAAAAGCAATTTAAGGAGTCCATCAATAAAATAATGGAAATCCCTGAAGCTGTTTTATGGTCCTATGAAACTGAGAGCAAGCAGTAATTTTCCACTTCCATCATGAACATCTTTTCCCTAGCCAAGTCCCCCAGATCTCAGTTTAATTGAGTTTGTAGCATTTAAGCCAAAGGCTTCAAAGTAAATCTAGTTTTAAAAGAGAAAGCCATGCCCACTGTACAAGTGCAAGCTCGGGTTTCAACCTTAGCCCTGGCAATTACTATCAGAAAGGGAGTCTTTGAGTAAGAATTTAAGCCTGAAAAAATAACAATAATAATGCAGGAATACTACTATCTATCCTGCCCATCTTCCTGGCCCTAGAAATACATCAATAGACTATGTCGGTAATCATTTTATAAACGGGAATTGGGTTCTAATTTGCTGTAAAAATATGTAAATTATATTTAGCCATAGTAACAAAAGTTTGGATCCCTCATAGGGTGATATAGAAATACATTGAATGATTTTGCCTTAAAAAGTTTTCAATCACATGAAATAACTCTGACATGGCAGAAATGTTGTTATTGGCCTTTTGTCTGAGGGCTTCATATCTAGTTGGTCGAATAGGTTGGGAGGGATAACATAACAATCTGATTAGCCAAGTAACTTGGGGGTGCAACAAAAATGTAGCTTAGGTAATTGAATTAGCATAGGAAGGAGAAGATGGTTTTTTCAGAGCCAGTAAGTACTTGGTAGATACCGGAGAAATACAAATAAAATCATTTAAGGAAAATTTCACATTATTATTCATACAAAACAAGAAGTAACATTCAGAAATGAATACATATTCAGCCATAAAAGGTTTAAGTTATGGATACATAATACAGTGTGGGTACAATTCTAAAACATTCTTGGAGAAAATTATATCATTCCATTTGCATAAATGATGCAGAAAAGATAAATCCATAGGGACAAAAAGAGATTGGTGAAGCTCAGGAGTTAGAGGAAGGGAAATGGAGAATGACCGCCTTGTGGCTATGGGGTTTTGTTCTGGTTGATTAGAATGCTTTGGAATCGGGCAACGATGGTGACACCTCACTGTGAGCCCACTAAACACTACTGACTTCTCACTTTAAAACAAATAACTATCTGCTTGGTGAAATTCACCTTAGTAAAGAAAAAAACTAAGCAAAACACACAGACATTTTGCAATGTGGGCTCATGGACACCATGTATTTATAGGACCCAAGCCTTCCCTTATTTCTTGCCAAAATGATTTGGAAGATGTTCTCATCAACTGGCATCTCATGCTCAGCTATTTCTAGCATTCTACTTGTGAAATACTCAATATCTCTATTAGTCATTCCAGCATTGTTCCTATTTCAACATCTATAAAAAATTATTCATACTATTCAAAAACTATGCATCCTTAAAAATACACAGTAATACACATCAAGCAACACATGTATCTCCTGTTGTTTAGGTGAATCCAGTAAATCACGTCGTCACATTGTGTTGTTGATCATGTTTTCACAATGGCTCTTCTAACCAGCATGCCGTTTGTCATCCATCTTCATCATTACATTACTATTTCCTTGTTCACATATCGACTGTCTGGCTTCTCCTCCCTCATTTCTTTCACTTAGAGTGCATTGAAGCTAGATTAATTTTTAATAGCACTGTGCATTTTTTCTCATATGAATAACTGCAAAACAGATTGACAGGCCTGGCAAAAAAAACCCTAAGGCCTTTAGAGACATGGAATTTTATATTTTTTGATGCCAAACTCTGACCCATTGTATCAGTTTTGATGTTCATTTAAAAACTTGAGCTATTTGGGGACAGCATGCCTCTATCATGTACCTGCAAAGAAATGCATAAAAAGGTAAATCTATGTAAGGTCACTGCCCAGGTTTCTTTTAAATTTCTATATTGGAGACATTTCAAGAAATCTTAAATAATAATTTTATTTATATCTCCTGAGTCACAATAAATGGAAAGAATCAGCAGAATATAATCCTCCTATTAGACATTTAATATCCTGAATAAAGTTAGTGTTTTGTGTGTAATTATGATTATAAAATGCCTGTCAGACAGATAACAAGCAATCTCTTTCTTTTGCATATTAAATATTATGTAGTTGATAGCTTGAATAAATGTATTATACTTTCATTAGATATTTTATTTTGTATAGCATGCATTATTTATCCAAAAAACATTCTAGTTTCCATATCAGTCATTGTAATTCCATTCATTAAACTACTCACTATGCTTTTCACCAGAGGAGCAAAGACGGGTTGTTACTGCTTCTCAAGAATTCCAGAGAGAGGTAAGAAAACACTCTTCCACCCAATAACTGTGGTAGGAGCACAACAATGGAAGATAAAGACCACCATTGGTGAGAACATGCTGCAAATCTGTCTCATACAGAGAATGAATCCACTGAACATTAGTTGTACAGTTGATGTGATCACAAGTTAAATAAGAGCTAGTGATGCTTCTAGGTTAGAGAGCACATAAAGCAAACTCAACAGAGTGAGGGAGGAACTGCGAAAGCATTTAGTCTAGAGTTCTCATCAAATTTACTGAGGAAAAGGGGATTGGACTACATTCAATAAAGGCCTTTCACCCAAAGAAAGAGATTATACATTGGCCAACTGGCAAGGAGTACTGTCAATCCGTGTCTCATGCTTCATCATTAATGTAAGGATGTTTTGTTTTCACACACACACACACACACACACACACACACACACACACACACACACACAATTTTCTTGCAGTATTCACCTTCCAAACAATTGCATCTTGGATAGATGCATCATAAATAATATGGTTTTCAATAAGTCTTTAATAGATTTCACCAAATACCTTTTATCATAGAAATATTTTATCATGAACTACATATACATATATCAATGCTGGTTCTTTCCTCATTATGTTTCATTTTCTCTTTTATATCTGCCTCTGATATTAATCTCTGACTCTCCACAGCCAGCAATGTGACTTTCTTGAGTTCATTCCCTACTACCCAGAAAAGCCTTGGCACAGATGAATGCTGAAAACCAGTTGCTCCATGAACAAATGAATGACTGTTGGTCATATTTATTGATTTATTTTACTCGAAATTCAGCTCTAAGAGTGATATTACATTATCACACAATTTCTCTCAGACTACAATATCTAAGGAGAAAAATAACATGAAATTATATTTCTAAACCTTTAAATGTAATGTTCTGATTTAAGAACAGCACTGGGATAGTCTGATGAAATGGTTCTGACACTAATACTGAATCTCTTTAGCACTAATGAAAGCAAATTGCTTCTATCTTAGAAACAAAATTGTTAGGACTTTCTCCTGAAGATGTTTTCAGTTGCTAACAGCCACTCTATCTATTACCTCTCTTAGTTACAAAAATCTCTATTCCCAGACATTCTGAGAAGGAGAGATTTTCCTCTCTCTGCTTGCACTTGTGTGTCTGTGTGTTTAGTTAAAACATAATCACTGAGAGTTGAGATAGTAACAAACAAAATGCTGTTATTTGTGGTTATGATCAATGCATTCACTTGAAATGAATTAAGGAGAATAAGTTGTGGCATAATTTCAATTTGCCACTTAAGCACTGAAGTCTAAAGATGCTTCACCAGAAGGTGAAGGATGGATGTCTCTGCGAAAAGCGTATTTTATTCCTATCATTTCTGCATCTTGGAGAACTTCTATATCCTTTTTCTTCTTTTAGGATGTTCAAGTAACTCTCCTTCTCAATTTTTAAAGTTTCCTAAGTTCTTAGAATATATTTTTTAATTTATACTGTTAAGGTACCTAATTGTTGTGTTTCTCTCTGAGGCCTATTGTTGATTCAGAGGTTGAATACATATACATGGAGGTGTGCTTATTTTTATACTATGTAGGCAAGCATGTACATGTGTGTATATGCATGTATTAATGAGCATGTCACATTTTTACAGACATGAGAGAAAGTGGGACAAGAACAGTGATATGTTTACATTTTGGTATATCATATTCATGAAAGAATATTCCCATTTCCACTAACAAAGATTATAATTCTATAATCCTCAATACATAAACTCTAAAGCCTACATTATATGGCATTGTTTTCTGCAGTTCACTCATTGAGAATATACCAATCCAAGGAAGCTAGTGTCATGGTCATTGGGAAGTATGAGGAACGATGCACAGACCTGTGAAGGATCTCAGCGGAATAATGCCAGCCTGTTGGCTATTGTAACAAATCTTCATTTAAAAGGAAAGCTCTTTGCTATAAATAAAAGCCTTTACCATTATTTTTTTGCCAAAGGCAAGGTAAAACTGGGATTTAAACCAATAAAATCTGTCTCCAAATATAATGTTTTTCCCACTGTGCATCTCAAGGCGATTATATTTTCTTAAGATTCTTCTTTAACAAACCATGATTTTAATGGCCAAACAACCTCCGAGTTGGGGGTGAGTCTGGCAGATTCTGACACTGATGAGGGCAATGCAGGGGGGGACTGAATAAAAGGGATAGATTTTAGCAATTATGGTAATTGGAACAGAAATAATTTAGTTTGGAGTACATATAAATGTTTATACATCAGAATCTTACCTTAATTAAGTATCAGCTCAACTATAGACTGTAGCATTATTTTCCAAACAGAGACTGCCTGATGAACAAAATATGGGCAATATAATTCATTAACTTTCAGTGATTAGAGTTAGGATAAAATATGTGTGTTGGGGTGGTAGAAATAAGCCTGATGTCAGAAGAATGGAGGAAAGAGCAGAGAGAGGCTCTTAAGCCCTGTTTGTCTCAGAACTCATCAGCTGTAAATGCATTGTTACACAAAAAACTATAGTGCGTATATACATACATACATGCATGCATACATTCATACAAACATACACACATGCACACACACACACACACACACACACACACACACACACACACATTTTTCCTTTTATAAATGTTTCCAATATGCTCCAGCTCTGCAGGGTCCCTTGCAGGAAAAGATGCAATCAGAAGGAAATTGGCGCTCAGTACCTCTGGCTCACCAAGATGTAAGCCGTAGTCATTCGTGTTGTTCTGTTGTTGTCATTGTTGCTTTGTTCTAAGTCTAGCTTTTGGAAATGAGCTGTCTGCCATAGTAGATGCTCAGCAACTGTTTCCTGGAGAAATGAGTGACTCAGTTCTCAACATGAAAATGAGAAGTGAATTTTGGTAGTAGCCCAAATTAGGAAATTTTCAGTTAGTTCCCATTATGATGTCCTAAATACTAATATTAGAAAATATGTTATTCATAGTTGACAGTGGAAATGACAGGTAAGTGTTTATAGTTCAGGTGAAGAATATATTAACCATCACAACTAAGGGGTATAAAACATCTCTCAGTGAAAAATTTATAAAGAGTTTTGTTATTAAGTGAATATTCCAAGAATGAGAATTTATGAAAATCTGAGGCTAATAGTATATAACCTATCAGAAACTTTAAAAATTGTTTGCAGTTTTAATGACAAAACATATAGGAAATTATACATTGCATAAAGTCACATGCATTGGCATGATGCATCCTAATGTACAATGTAATAAATTTGTATAAATATAATAAATATATTGAAACTTAATAATTTTGAGAAATAAGCTTTATACAAAAACTAGCTTATCTTATGCCATTTACAGTACAATTAGTTAGCATATAGTTTTAACCAGTCTAGAGCTGTAAGCAATATTTGCTTGAACACTGCATGTGTTTAAAAGGCATGAGAGTTTAACCAAGAAATAGCCTAAGTCGCAGAGAGAAATGCAGACTTGGAATGGTATCACGTTTATACCTTTGCCTATTCTGAAAAATCAACACCACAGCTTCAGATAATGTGAATATTTCTCCACTTACTGCATTCTAGGTTCATAAAGAAACACGTTTGAGAGCTCACTTTGTTGCTATAACTAGTGGCACGTTATTAAGGATAAATGTCTCTGAGAAGTAACCTTCATAAGATACTGATTTTGAGTCCTTAATGCTCTCCGGACCTGACACTTTATTGTATCTCTAATGCAGGTTTTCAATGGTAAAGACATTTTTCTTTCTTTCCTTTTTTTTTCTTTTTCTGTTTTTTTTTTCTATATTTTTGCTGTTAGTTTGTTTGCTTGTTTGTTTCAAGACAGAGCTGTCCTGTGTAGTTCTGACTGTCCTGAAAGTCACTCTGTAGTACAGGCTGGCACTGAGTTTAGCGATTCCCACTCCTCTGCCTTCTGAGTGCAGGAGAGATTAAGACATGTGCACCACTGCCCAACCTTAAAAAGATATTCTAAGTTAGAAGATGTTTTCAAACTGTTTTGTGATAATATTTTATTTTTTTTATTAACGTTACCCCGACACTGGCTTTATCACAAAGAAACATTATTTCTTTTTGGTTAATCATGAATTGTTTTGGACAAGATAGCCATGTTTATACAGCCCTTGGTATCGCTGTATTCTCATTGTGGTTGGCAGCATTATTAAATATTCTGTATCTCAGATTTGTAGCTTATTAAATTATAAGAGTAATTATCTGGAGACCATCATCTGCCAGATGGAAAGGGTTTTATTTCTTGTGCTGTGGTCTTCATTTAAGGTTTGGATTAATCCATCACCTTTTATGGTCCAGACAGTCTGCTGCTCCTTTCTCAAGCACACCACCATCCAGTTGTGGCTCCATGACTTTGGAAAACTTTAGACAAGAGCAAGTGCCTTGGAAGAGTGTCCTCTTGTGCCAAACAAGGCCACAAGGAAGAGAAGTGTGGAAGGAAGAACTCAGAAAAAGTGTCACAGATACAGTGTCTCCAGCCTCTCCCTCAGTGCTGCCCTTGAACTAGCTAAGCTATTTACAAACAGCAGTGGGGGTAGAGAAAAAGAAACCTTCATTCTTTTTTTTTTTTTTTTAGCTTTTTTTTTTTTTAATTGAGAAAAGGAAAAAAAAAGTTTCCGCCTCTCCAAAGCCTCCCATTTCCCTCCCCCTCCTCCCACCCTTCTCCCCCTATCCCCACTCCTCTCCCCCTCCCTTTCCAGTCCAAAGAGCAGTCAGGGTTCCCTGCCCTGTGGAAAGTCCAAGGTCCTCCCCTCTCCGTCCAGGTCTAGGAAGGTGAACTTCCAAATTGCTAGGCTCCCACAAAGCCAGAACATGTAGTAGGATCAAAACCCCGAGCCATTGTCCTTGGCTTCTCATCAGCCCTCATTGTTCGCCATGTTCAGAGAGTCCAGTTTTATCCCATGCTTTTTCAGTCACAGTCCTGCTGGCCTTGGTGAGCTCCCAATAGATCAGCCCCACTGTCTCAGTGGTCTTGACTTCCTTGCTCATCTTCTCCCTCCTTCCACTCCTCATTGGGACCTTGGGAGCTCAGTCCAGTGCTCCAGTGTGGGTCTCTGTCTCTATCAGACGAAGGTTCTATGGTGATATGCAAGATATTCGTCAGTATTGCTATAGGATAGGGTCATTTCAGGTTCCCTATGAGAAAAGTTGTGTCTCTGTTTGCTATCGCCTTTTCTGGGAAACCACGGCTGCATGGGCTGTGGCTACCACTAATTTCCTATTTAACTCCTCATCATGTTTTGACTGGTTTTTGATATTAATTGTTCTTTTGTTATTTGTTTATTTAGACTAGACTATTTGTATTATTGTTAGATCGTTTTATTTCTTTTTTTCAATTAATGTATAATTGCTTTATTTCTCACCCTTCCCTTTCCTCCCTGAAAGACTTAGTGCGCATTCCCTGCCTCGCGCTCTCTAGCCTTTGTGGCTTCTTTTCTCTATTAGTTACCTCCCAGCAATACTAGTTTCTATCCACAGCTTCCTGTTCTATTCATTTTTTCTGCACTCAAACTAAATTTTATCTCAGAGAATCATGATCAGAACTTCAAAATGCATTTTAACCAATATTTGATGTTGTTGATATATACCTATGCCACGAATAATACTTTAGATCTATAATTCCAACAAATAGACTCAAAGTAGAGACTTCTGTTCATGGATTCACTATGGCAAGATCTCATTATAAGAAAGAGTAATGGATTATATTGGGAGAAGAAGAATGGAGTACAATGTATTTACAACATAGTCCTCAACCAATATCATAGAGAGAAATGAGAATGCAAAATGACCATTTCTACCCAGATTATTATAAAATAGCATTTCCGAGTTATGTTTTAAAAATAAGAGTTTATTAAAACTATATCATTTAACAAATTAATTGATAATGAATTCTTTGAATTATCTAATAACATGACAAATTATTTGCATTAACAGTGGTTTTACTAATTGTCTAAAAATATAAAACATGAAGAGATCCTGAGTTTTTTTTTCTACATTATTATATGCTAGGTTATTGATCAGAAGGAAATGATGTCTTTGGTAAGCAAAAGAGTATCAGTTTATCATCATTTGAGATATATAATCTTAATGATAAAATCAGTGAAACATTCTACTTTTTAATTCCATAAAAGTCAACTTTGTATTTCATAAAAATTCAATATCAGTCAAGTATTTTATATATATTATATATAAACATATATACACATATGTATATGTATATCAATTAGCTATTTTTCCTACTTCTATATATAGCAACTTAATAGAACATTTTCTCTGGTTATTTTAAGAAAACCTTTCTATATTTAGTTTTATTAAAATTGATATTATGTTATTAATATTATCCCTTTACCAAAAGTGAATAAATTTTAGCAATAGTTTAAAATTGGTAACATAAGTCAAGAACATTGTGGGTTTTTAAAATCACATTCAGAATTATTTAATTTCCCCTCCATCTGATAATAATTTTGCATGTAAAAAATAACACAAAACTATGTCAATTTGAAATATCCACCCACATACCTTATGGAATTAAAATATTGTGGGGGCTTGAAATCATGAGTATGTTCTGTAAGCATGATCTCCAAAACCATATTTTTCTCAAAAAATTGTAATAATGACAGTTGTTAAACCAAATGATTTGATATTTTAACGTCAGGAACTTGGTCTTGATCAACTGTCTCTGGATCTTGCTTTATGCTGTTAGCTAGAACATTTGTATTTCAAGGACACAAAGTCTCACAATAGTAAAATATAGTAACTCAAAATTTTAGAATGGGAGGAGAACAGAAAGTCGATTAACATATTTCATCTTCCAGCCTTGCTTTGGGTATTTTTAAAGACTATTTATTTGTAGACTGAAGAGATATGTCAACCTCAGTTGTGCAGTGTTACAGAGATGCAATTTAGAATATAGGGTAATTTCTTTCCGGGTACATCGGAGAGGTTAGCACAATTCTTGAACGACTCGGCATAGTTCAAGTTAGACATAAAACAAGGTTTAGAATCCGTGTAACGGACTGATACTAAAACCAAGAGAGTATAAATACGGGGTTTTTCTCCCACTCTCACCGTTCGTGAACCAAACTGTTTACTGCATGTACTAGGGCCAGTTGGAGTAATTTCCGCTGTAATTCTGCTCTTCAAAACTCCAGCGCTCACACACTCCCTTTATACTTCCTTTACAATGACGGACCAGAGAGTACTCATCTCATAAGCATGTCGCGTGGTTTTCTCATTAGGATAATTTCGATGCATAAAACAATATGATAAGAAATAGACCACAGAGAAGATTTCATTAACTGAAAATGAAATGCGTATGACTGAAACAGAAGTGCAAGGTAATCACATAAGCTCACGTGGTGGTGCTGATGTCCTCATTACAGTGCGAATCAGCACTTATTGCATTTACATGGTGCCAGTGGAGAAGGACTGATCATTTAAAACATATTTGGTGCAGGGTTCATATATTTTGGAAATCTGTGATTTTAACATCGTTTTGGGAAATGTGCCTTCTCTTATGTGACATAAAATTTAATTGGTTAAGTGGATTTTTAAAAGTATAAGTGTGCTAGTTTCTTTCTCAGTCAAAAACCATTTATTCTATTAATATTGAACATTCAGTTTCCTGTAGTTCTTTGTTGAAGCCTCAAAGGCATTTCCCTGTCTGCTTTGACAGGTTCATTAGTGCCTACCTTATTCAGCTAACACTGCACAAAGAACCAGAGGCAACTGAGGAAAGCTGGGATTGAGAGAGCTCTTCCCCAGGAGAGAGAGCACCAACGGTTGTCTAATACCAAATGGTCAGTACTAAAAATATGGATAAAAGTAGCATTACACAAAATGATTAAGTTATATTTGGAAATATTTGAGCTTATAAACATATACAACAACAATTATTGAAAAAAGAGGCCATGACTATTAAGGACTGAAGGAATGGTGTATGGGAGTGTTTGAAGGAATAAAAGGAAAGATTCTCATGTTATTACTCTATTATAATCTGATAAAAAATGAATATTTAGGAATCGTTAAATAAACAGTGGAAATAATAAAATTTTGATATTGCATTGGTGGTTTATATTTCTCTAATATGAGACATGTCAAATCCTTCATTCACATTAAAAAAATGAACATGCTATTGGTAAATAAATTATGTAAGAATGGAAAAAGGAGAGAAAACAGTAGCACAAAATTCAATCCAAATAACTTCTTTTAGAAAACTAGAAAACCACATATCTATGTTTGGTTTATTTATTAGCAGACACTTAGATGTGAATTATGAGCTCCACAGCCTGTATTTGGAATAAACCTTGAGAGTATAATAAGTTTGTATGAAGGTCAATGTTGTCAAGTATTTGTAACTCTAATTATGTGATTTTTTTATCTTTTAATAAATAAAAGTTGGTGTTTTCCTTTACACTTGGTCTACTTAAACCATTAACTAGACTTACATTTTGTTGTTGCTGCTGTTGCTTTTGTTTTCTGTTGGGGGGAGCTCTCCAGTGGAATGAACCACTTGAAAAGACAAAAACTGAATAAGCCTATTAACATCCAAAATATGTCTATATTTTTAATCCAGTATCTCTTTACTGTTTTGATATATCAAAAGAAAACTCAAAGGTGTTCCCAGGATGCTACAATTTCAATAAAAATATATATCCTTAAAAAATAAAAGAATGCTGCAGCCTTGTTGGGGTATCAGCAAAGTCTAGCATTTGTCTACAATTAAATTTGCTTTCACAAGTAGTCATTAAACATGCTTGCAAATTTTAATGACATAATATATTAGACATAAAAAGGGATGTAGATATTCTTGTATAGTACACAAATCTGAGAGGCATTGCTAATAGGTAGTAAAGTAATTGAAGTCATGGTTTAAGTGAAGTCCATAGGGTATGTGCTATAATTAAGTAGATATCATGTGTAGAGCTGTGATCCCAATGTCCTGCAGACGGACACAGAGCTACAGGAGAACGCCCTGATGCAACGCTAAGGGACCTTCTTGATGGAAGAAGACAAAGGAACTGGTTTGCTGATAATCACATGGGAACAAACTTTAAAAGAAGTATACTTGTTAGAATAGAAGTCATCAATGGGATTTTAAACTGCTTAGTGGAAAGCAGACAAGCAGAAAATAGAAAGCTAAACACAGAGCCAATTCAGCAAAGGTAGAACACAAAGATCCTCATGGTAGCATGGGAATGTTTTCAATTCATCAGAACCAAGTGAGATTTATTTTAGGAACGCAAAACCAATTAAACTTTTTTTTATAAAAGTCATTTGCCAAGCTCTAATTATCCAGAATGAAAACTTAAATAAGAAAAGCCATATGGTTATACCAAATGATTCAGAAAAGGCACTGAAAAAAATTCACCATCCATTCATGAAAAAGCAGTTGTAAGAAAGTACAGAATTATCATCAGCCCTATGAAAGATACCTCAAAGTATCATATAACAAGCTTGATTTTTCCCTAAGCTCAGTACAAAGCAAAAGATATTTACTCTTGCCATATTATTCAGTAATATGGTAGAGGTATTAAAAATACTCATAAGGTAGGAGAAAAAGCTTTAAACAATAAAATTGAAAATGAAAAATAGTACTGCAAAACAGGCAACATAAAAAACACAGTTGAATGTAAATAAACAAATCTTACAAAGCAAAACAACAAAGTCTAAAATGAAGGAACTAAAGTTATAAATATGCATTCTCAGTAAAGCTTAACATTTTAGGTATTTATATTACCTTGGACACCTTGGTCTAGTTTCTGTACATTTCAAAAAGCATTACCTCTTATACAACTACGTTCCCTTCGACTTAGTTTCCTAATTTGCAGATTGTTTTTTCTTTTCTTGGAATTTTCATTGAAATAAAGTTCATATAATACTTACCCGGAGGTCTGGATCATTACCGTAATATTTTTGTGAAATACCATTTTTGCTACAAATATCAGTATTTTGTCTCTTCTACTGCTGAATAATCTGTGTACACACGGGGACAAATTCATATCACTTATTTATCAGCTGATTAGCATTTGGATAGTTTCAATTTGCAGTAAATAGAGTTAAAGATTTTATTAATTAATTGGTATATTTAGGTTTGAAACTACAATAGATACCTACTACAAAGCAGTGATTCTCAACCTGTGGGTTGTGACCTTTTAGGTCAACTGACCCTTTGCAAGGATTGCCTGAGACCATAGGAAGAGAAGGATATTTACATTATAGTTCGTAATAGTAAATTTACAGTTATGAAGTAGCAATTGAAATAATTTTATGTTCGGAGTTATGACAACATGAGGAACTGTATTAAGGGTCACAGCATTAGGAAGTTTGAGAAGCACTGATGTAGAAGAGTATTGAAACTACTCAACTATATATCTCTTAATTTTTACTTATGTGCTTTTCCTTTCTTTTAAAAAAATAACTAGTGACATAAATTAAAACATATACTTTCTCTATAACAAATACACCATAAATACTAGCAGTCTGATAGATTAAAATAAAGATCTTAAAAATGAGAAAGAAGGGCAACATAGTTCAAAAAACGCTCATATTTTCCAATTGTTTTATAAAAACTTTTGTTTATACTCATTGACCTGTTCTCTCAAGGTTAGTCAGAGAACCCTCTATCTACAGACTACAACAGACAGTGCAAATATGTCTAATTGGCCAAAATAATGGAAAAAGAGACTGTATACCCAGCCCTAAATGAGACACGTTCCCCTCTCCCCTACCCTAAGGTTCTGGCATGCTGACAGATAGGATTTAAGAGTCGAAAGATGGGAAAGACCAGTGAAATGGTGTCTTCCGGATGCAAACGCATAATAGCTGTGGTTATGTGTACAGATCAACACAAGATCAAGATGGTCAAATTTCCAGCATGAATGGGAAGGCGCTACAGCTTTCCCATCACTTAAAGAGAAGCTGTTGATAGTTGATAGCTGCTGAAGAATTGGGACACATTCTTTAATTAAGAGTGTTCTGGTAAGGAATTTCCAATGAATGGTTCCCCACCCCTGTATTATTGAAAGCCTTGACTGGACTGGTGAGTTGTTTCCAAACATTCAAAATACATTGTTGGGGGAGGGACATGAATGTGGACATAACCATATTTCATAATGTACAGAAAAAAATAATGTAAAAAGTGTCAATGTAGTTATTAACTTCAGAAATAGCCAAATATAATGATTGTAAATTATTAGCAACAGAAAGACACTGTGTAGTAGTAAAGGAATCTACTTTCCAAAAGATCAAAATCTAACATGGCTGCATCAGAATTTCAAAATACAAAGGACACAATTTGCTAACTGACATTCGAAATAGATAGATACATTTTGATACTGGAAAACATCAAAACCTCTCATTCAGTAATTGATATATCAAAGAGAAAGAATGCCAGTAGGAATGCAGCAGAAATAGGATGGCATTATCAATCAATTTGAATGAATTGACAACTCTGTTTACTCATGCAGTTGAAAACCCCTGACAGTACAAGAGTCTGCCCTAGAGTTTTATAAGAGTTTTCTTCCTAATTATCAAATTTTTAAAACAATTAAATCTATAAAGCAATTCATCTGCATCTGTTTGTCCATTTTTTAATAATGATCTTTTCTTGTTACTGAACTATACTGCGTGCATCGTGCATGTACCGGTTCCTTAATCTATTACTGAAGGGCAATATTAAATGTATGAATATACCAATTTTTATTAGATTACTCTGTTGACTAAGTTAGTGAAGTATGTAATGTATTTAAAATTAATGAGTTTTAAAAATTTTAAGAGTATGGAAAATTCACTTAACTAGACCATTTAAATCCCCAGTGATGGCAAGTAAATTATTTTTTAACTATATGGTAAATGATGTTCTGAATTCCACAGCAGCAATTAGACTGTATATAAAAGACTCATCCATTAGGATGAAATAATGTTATATAAAAGGTATTTTCTCATTTGACCTTTTAATGCAATATACTGTTTGATTCCTAATATTAAACTGTCATGTGTATCTAAATCATTAATAAATGACCTATTTTCTTGCATAAATTAAAATAGTATTCTCTTGCCATTGTGCATGAACGATGCTTAGCCTTCATAAGAAAATAATATGTAAAATAAATGATTTTTTTTCAAGAAAACAGTTTCTGTAGCACTGAAAAATAAAATGAAGAAATTTTTCCCTTCATATTTTGTGAACTTACAAGAGTTGCAGGAGAGATTTAGGATTTTTTTTAATTTTAGGAATTCCAAAATGCCACCTTTTACCTCTGCTTGAACATATTACATACACATAAGTCAGTCACAAGGTGCGCGCGCGCACACACACACACACACACACACACACACACACACACACACTTGAAAGTCAGATAGGACAAACAAAACAATCCATAGGAGAAGTTAGGTGAGGTTAAATAAACATATTCACTAAATGTTCTACTTCAAAATTTTGTAATTAATCTCCAAAGCTCTTAAGACATTGAGTTGCACGAGATATTGCAGTTCTTTGGCAATTCTAAAAAAAAAAAAAAAATGATTCCTTTGATTTCTTAAGCTATTGATCTTTAAAATGGAACTTTCAAGATGATACATCTTCTAAAGTTCTGGATCTTAGTGCTGATTTTCTACTGACCATCTTATAGTATATATCTTCCTATGAAAATCTTTCATTGTTAAAAATTATACCTATTCTTCACCATCCAGTGCATAACTCACGTTTGGTGCCAATTTAAATAAGCAATTTTCTTATCAAGTGTCATATAAAAGTAACAGGCAGCATCAAGTATATATTGATAAAATGTCTCTAAAAACATTTTTTCATTCTTAATAATGTAGAAAAGATACTACAGGAATTTTCCACTTCTTCCTGAGCATCTTAGAATGAAAGCACACATCATGTTATTGGCTCACCCTAGAAGAAAACATAATTCTCTTTGGCTTGCTGGTTCAGGGTCTATCGCAAAGAAAAGCATAGTAGAAAAACAGGTCCAGGATGATGAGATGGTTGATTAGGTAAAGCTGTCTACTGACATGCCCGGTAGCCTGAGTTCCATTCCCAGGGACCCACATAGAAAGAGATAACTGGCTTCTGCATGGGTAATGAAATATAAATACATTCTGAATTTTATGAGGTGTACATTTAGTAATAGCCAATGAAATCATGGTTTTTCTTTTTAAATTTATAAATTCTTGATTGAATATTGTGTACTGGAAGATCATGTTTCAGCTATTATTTCCAATATGGTGGCATGTGGAAGTGAGATTTTTGGGATCTAATTAGGTCATGAATATCATCCCTATGTAAAGGGATTAGCGGGATCCTGAGGAATGACAGAAAATTGCTGATTACTTCGCTCTTTAAAGGCACAAAAATTAACATAGGTCAGTGACCCAGAATGGGATCTCCCCAGACTAAAAGAGTGAGTACACTGATCCTTGGTTCATCAATCTTTATAACTAAGAGGAACAAGTTTCTGTCTAAGTCACTCAACTATTGCATTTTAATATAGTAATTTGAAATTATTATCTTATAAATCACTTTGATAAGTTAAGAAACTATATACAGTTTTATTTTATATTCATTTGGTCTTAATTCAAAATGACTACATGTTTCAAGTCCTAGTCAAAATTCTTTTTTAATTCTTTATTATGATGATTCTGATTCAGGTTTTGGATGTTTGTTTTTTTCTCTGTGTAGCCCTGGCTGTCGTGGAATCACTCTGTAAACCAGGCTAACCTTGAACTCACAGAAATCCACCTGCCTCTGCCTTCTGAGTCACAGTGCTGGGATTAAAGCCATGCACCACCACCTCCAGGCTTCTATTTCTTATTAGGAAAAGTAGAAAATGAGGGGAGTTGGGTGTATATCCTACTAGGGACTTGTGTTCTCCTGATCGCTAGGCTTTTCCCCACATGTAACCATCTGTACTATCTATACATAAATAGGTTTCAAATGTTAGTAGAAGTAAGTCTTGGTAGTTCAGCCATTTTATGGTTTCATATCTGTAAATTTACTGCAATGTTTTGTTTATATTGTTGAGAGAATTTTTAAAATCACTAAAAGCATTCAAGATGACTTCAGGTCATCTTTTGCGTTTTGTTGGAACTACTGTCCAGATTTCCCAAGACTTTTGAAAACTACCTTCTTAGAAGTATCCCCATGTTTGAAGATTATCTCTATATAAAGCCAGTCCTCATCTTTATAGGAAAATACTGAGACACCACATGCTCTTGGTTTTAAAGCTCATTTTGAAATCTCTTTCCTTCTTCTGTTGGGTCATTGTTCATTGTATCAACTCTCTGCTGGGTATTCCTTTGTGGCATCTCATTATGGTCTCACAGAGATGTAAGTATAACTGATAATGTCCATGGCTCCAAAGGAACTACCAATCCTGAGTACATATTCTGTGTCCCTTCATTTTTTTGGTTCTACTGACGTGTTAACAAATAATCCAAATAACATAAATTAATCTGAAATTTAACATTTTCATAAAATTAATTTATTTTAAACTTCCCAGTCTCAAAAATCGCGTCATTATTCTCTCATTTGCTAGGGGCAAAATTCTTACTGTTTAGTTATTAATGTGCTCATTATATCATATCTAATCTCATGATTAGTGCCATAAATTTCAACTCTAAAAGCATTTACCCATACTCTTCCTACTCACTATCTCTATTTAAAGTCTTGATCAATTGCTATAATATCAATGTTTATTGATATTATTTTATCTATCCTTTTTGGCCTTTAGCTAAGGTAAGTGTATTATCTCTTCTTAACTTTTTAAAACACTTTAACTGATTCCACTTATTCCAAGTCTAAATTTCTACACATGTTATTTAGATGTAGGAATACATCAGAAAATACTTCAGTCCTTTTTCCTCCCATGAGCCTTCACCAAATTCCTCTTATCTTTACTTTACCAAGCTGTGCATATGCACATTTATGCTTGTTTGCCTAATCTCTTCCTCTCCCTCCCCAACATTTTCTTTCTCTCCTGATTGCATCTTTAAGCCCATAGCCAAACCAGGAAACACAATCAATAATCTAAATAGTTCTTCACATATTTGTACCTGTTAAATATTTCACAAAAGTATGTGTTTGTCTTCATTCATACACAAATGTAATTTATATTATATGCTTTGGTGCCCTTTGTGCTTACTCTTTCTATGTAATAAAACAGCTAGTAATCCTAACAAATCAATGGATAGAAAAACTCTTTACAATTTTAAAATATTCTCAGAAGTTTTGGCTTACATAATGTGTTATATAACTATTTTCTTTGGATAGCCAGATTTCTATAACTATGAAAAACTGAACAATGCTGTATAAACTCTCCTTGTAAATATTCTTGCACAAATACTTGCCTTCTGTGTAGCAAGCTTCAGTAATGAGATAGCTGAGTCAAAATTTGTACGCAATTTTAATTTTGACACATATTGCTATATTGCTTTCAAAATGCTCTAAAACATATAAGTGTAAAAATTGCTCCTTTCTTAACATAAAATAATATATCTTAATGTTATTCCTTTGGTGAAATAGTTATTTAGCAGCCAATTCCATTAATTTCTTTGGCAATATGTTGGAAATATAGCTTTGGCTTGCAAATTAGCATATTCTGGCACTTATCCCAGGGTACTTAGAAGAATTGATGGAAAGAGGGAAAATGCTTTGGAATTATCAGTATCTTTTAATGTGTTATATAAAATAACCAGATATCATTCCTCTAAGAAATGTGTAAGAAGTTCTATATAGTGTAAATAATTAATTTAAATCTTATGTTTGCACCAAAAAAGTAATTTTACACTTGCACTAATGCTTGCACTCCCCAAATACTTAAATATCCATACCCACAGCCTTAAGAATTTAACCAAGACGGGATTTAATTGTGTCAGGCATGGTCAGTATAAGCTTTGAAAAAGTTTGTTATCTGAGAATCACAGAAATTAAAGCTTGAAAATATGTAAGACAATATCATATGCATTCACATTATTTTAAAGATTATGCATTAAAAGTTAGGAGACTAAATCACAAATCATCTCTAGGGACTGATTTAGTTGGCAATGCATCTCAACAGTTTTACAGGATGTTCACAAGAACAGAGTCTATTGAAGCCTGGCTTCTTGACCTCCCTGATTCTGACATACATTTGACTTGTAGCATCTCGAATTAATATGCATCCTATGATCAGTGAATCGGAGGAGTTGATTATTGATGTGTTTTCCTTCACAGTGGAGACTTTTAAAATGACATGCTACAACTGTGTGGTATTGAATTTGAAAGCTTAGGTTTTGTGTTTCAGCACATAAAACTGAGATATGAAATCAGAAATATGGGTATGGAACCAATTAAAGGAATAATAATTTAACGTTAACTTTCCACAATATCATCAATCAATAAGTCATACAGTAGCATTATAGCCTGCAGATGAGGTTCGTCCTGGTTATCTGATATAACATACTTCATAACTTGTGTATACCAGTGTTTCTCATATTTGGATAACTAGTATAATATTTTAAAAGACTTCTTCACATAGAAATTTACTCATGGCACAATTTTACTTAAATGTGCTAACATCAAACTAATTATACAACCCCATATGCTTAAAGAACTTAAGTAAACACAAAACAAAAAGAAGGCAAATGAAAATACAACAGGCAAAATATCCCAATTTACAGTCTTAATTTAATACAACAGATGATGTTGCATTATTAATATCCAACCCAATCTTAAACATGAATTTGTTTATGACTATTTGTCAACACTGGTCTCAAAGTACTGGATGCTTATGGTTCCCGAGTATGCTCAAAGGTGATGTCATCATTCCATATCTCCAACTGAAGTATACAGCATTTTCTTAGCCACATGCCACAATATAATTTAACTTTATCTTTGGACAAATAAATTTTGTATTTGTTGACTTATGAGATTCTTCCTTGTTTGCTCAAAATAATGAAAGCAATAATATTCTACTTCAATATAATTCCCAACATCAACATAAACCAAGAATACAAACACAGAAAGCACTAAGTCACGCGTTATTTCAATATATGGGTTTACATTTCTCCCAAAATATTCTAAGACTTGATCACTGAGCTCCTGACATATGAATTTTGTTTTTGTGTTTTTCCAAGGATAGCTAGCATAAATATAAACTCAGCTAACAGAATTCAGTTAAAGCTGAGTGACTGGGATCCAGAAGTAAATCTAATTTGCGGATCATTTTGTTGAGATCCGTAAAGTTATCTATACATAGCCAGCATATATATTGATTTCTATGACAGTACATGGAGGCTGAAACAGGCGGCATCAGCTAACAGCAGGTAGACTGGATTCTCTCACTTGAATCCAGGGAAGGAATCAGGGTCAAGGGGTTGGCCATTGGTCTTCTCTTTATCTGCTATCTTGGTTTTATACGTTCAGATAACAGCATTTTCCTGACATTGTGTGTGAGCCAGGCGCCCTTGAAGCAATGTCCAGGGCAGAGCAGCAGCCTGATGTTTGGACCCCAGTCAAGCAAACCGTGATACCAGCAAGGAAGGGGTTGTATGAGTGAGGGCAAGCACAAAGAACACAGAGTTTTTTGTACTTGTTTTTTTTTTTTGTTTGTTTGTTTTGAAATGCGATCTCTGAAGGGGGAAAACTGGACTAACGTGGGTCAACAGTAAATTATATATTTTTAAAAATGGAAATTTTATATTTAAAATTTTAATTACTTTTTTCCAGCTAGAGTTGGCAATTGAGCACAAGGGATGTTAATTAATCTACAAAATATTTTAAATAATTTGTGAATAAGATATATTGATTCTGTATATTTACAATAGGCAGTTACATACTTAAGTCTTACCCCAGGTGTTGTAGGGAAAGCTTCATATTTTAAAAGCGAATGTGGCATAGATCCCTAAACAAGACAAGCCAAAAGAGTTACCCAAAGTCAGGATATCAGGCTAGTTTTTAAGTAATAGAAATTGACGCCATTACTTTAAATCATTGTTGTAAAACTGGTGCTGTTCTCTAGATGACTAAAGCCTTATTTTCTACATTAAGTGTTTAATAAAAAATAAATTTAAAAAACCCTTCATGCCTGTTGAAATAACAGTGGCGGGGCTGCGTCCCTGGCACCCAGCCACCCACATGGCTAGCTCTACCTGAAATAATTACACGGAAACTGTATTCTTTTAAACACCGCTTGGCCCATTATATCTAGCCTTTTCTCGGCTAACTCTCGCACCTAGACTAGCCCATTTCTTATAATCTGTGTAGCCCACGAGTTGGCTTACCAGGAATGATCTTAACCTGTGTCTGCCTGGAGTGGGAGAATCATGGTGACTCCCTGACTCAGCTTCTTTCTCCCAGCCTTCTGTTCTGTTTACTCCACCCACCTAAGGGTTGGCCTATCAAGGGGCCTAGGCAGTTTCTTTATTCCTTAACCAATGAAATCAACAGATTGATATATGACACTCCCACATCACATGCCTATTTGTTAGTTGAGTCAAAAGCCATATTTTCCACAATAATATGTCTTTTTCCTGAATATTGAGATTGCTGTAGTAGTGAAGAGTCTGCTAGCATCAGTGATTATAAAGAAGAGTCATTAGTTTCATTTCAATAACACTTATGACTATTAGCGATAAATTTCTTCAAATTATAGGTATACAAACTTGGTGATCACATTGAGTTAATTGTTGATTTTGATAAGGGATTATTCGTGTATAAAGAAACAATACATATATATTCATACACACATTTGACACTTCTTTATAACTGCTAGCATCCAACTTTCATGAATTGGTAGTAAATCTATGCTGTTCTCTATAATTTAAAATCAGGATTCCATGTGACCAGGGCCTCCCTCCCTTACACCAAGGATGCAACTGGAAAAGGTGAACGTGATTCCTGCCAGGGAATGTGGAGGTTTTTCATTCAAGTGTGTCTGTCTGAGGAGGCATATCTTGAGAATTCAGGTAAAACCACGATTTCTCATCATAGAAATCTTCGGATGCTTTAGCTGTCGAGGTAACTTCCTAAAACTCAACCAAATGATGCAGGAAGTAGATTAACCTTGAGTTTTGGTCACTCGGCATTATCTGAAATTTTGTGTATAAATAAACTATAAACATTGACAGTGCAACTATGTGCTACTTATGATTATATATTTATGAGTGTGCATGGTATGTTCATGCATCTGTGTTAGCATGCTAAACACATTGCATGCATGTGTGACTATATAGTGTATATATACACATTTCTAGAATATATACTAGAAGCTCAGTATGACATTTGACACAGATGCTGTCTGCTATTTATTTCATGAAACAATTCCGGCAAATATTTCTCATTTTCTAAATTAGACTGTGATGCAAAGATCTGAGAGTAACAACGGAAGTATTCTAAGTAAATAATATTTGCATACAAGCCTAGCTTGCATTATTTTGATTTATGCACTCAGAAAAAGTAAATACACATGGCCCGATCTTATATGGTGTGTCTTCATTTTCCTGAGAAGTGTCCTTGCTCTGTCCTGAATAAGTTACCCTCTCTAACAACATTTTCTAAAACTTCAAATGCATGCTTATGACTCTGCTATCCTCCCAAGTGAAGTTTGCAGAGAATGTCTAAACGCCCTATTAGTAAACAAAACCAATTCTGTCGTGAGGCAAGCAGGAGATGGATTTAATTTTTGAAAAAATTGAATATTTTCCTAATATGATTGTCTTCATTCTATGTTCTGTATATTTTTGGATGGCCTCCTTCCTAGAGCACAGAAGTTTTCTGATTTTCCATCTCTCTTTCTCCCAAGACTTTCAGACTCCCCCAAGTGGATATCAGAGAAATTTAGTCTCTAAATAACAGACACTTCATAACGAGTTTTAATCAATCTGCATCAAGTATGTTCTAATTGAAGCATGATACGTGGAAATAATTCTTTTTTGATAAACCTATCACTCCCCTGCTATAGCCTATAATTTATAATTTACTCACGTGACTACCACCTGTCTTATCACGACATCCCATTTTATCTTCTTTGGAAAAGTGAAATCAAACTGTCAGATTCACTTAAGCACCATATCATGGCTTACGGGGGTCATTGCTACAGAAAATTCTGTGTATAGGAGACAAAAATTGGACCATATTTGTATAGTTGACCCATTGATACACGAGATAAACACAGCTATATCAGACTGCAGTTGACTCTGAATAGGGGCATCAGAATGTCTGGAATCTGCTTTAACCAATTAAGCCTTTCAAGGCAAAAGGAAAATAAAGCCTTCAGTAAATCCATTGAAGGCACCATCTCGCAGCCTCCCATGCCTGGTATCGATCTTCTTAAGTGCCGACTAATGAGTCCTATGGTAGTAGCAGATCTATGGTGTGTGTATCTGATGCGGCGCCCTCACTCCACCGCCTCTGAGGAGCTAAACTTACACCGAGAGAGGATCACCTGGGAGGGGTTGAGGGAGAAGCAGCCCTGGCTGATGGCTGCCTTGACCCTTTAAAGTCCAGCCCCAATCTGTCTCCGCTAAAGGCAGCAGACCCCATTCCCTACTTTCCGTGACAAACGCAGTAGTTTGTGTGCTGTAGGTTTTCCTTTCAGGTCGCTTCTAGGGCGAAGGCTTCTGCTTTTGTTCAGCACCTCTTTTGCTCCGGAGCTCCTGGCAGCAGCTTCTCTTGCCGCAAAGCATCCTTTTTCCTCTCAGCTTTGGCAATTTAGGAAAAACTGATGCTCCCAGGGGAGGTGGATGAGGGGAGAGAGCGCCAGGAATGGGAACACATCCATCAGGAGTCCCTGCGTCTCCCTGCTCTCCACATCCACTCGCGTCGCCACAATTCCCCTCCCCCAAGCACATAGCACTTGTGATATGTGTAACTGGGGGCGTGGGGGTGCGGGGCATTCACCCTCCATACCAAAGATGCATCAAAGCGCAGACGCCCATAAAGCCAAACCCAGCGGCACCTGGCACCTGCCCCGATTCGCTGCAATTGGAAGCGGACGGCTTGGGTACTGAATTATTAATTTATTTATTTCCCTCGCGCCCCCGCCCTCATCCCCAACCCGCAGAGCAGAAGCCACGGTCGCGTCGATTTCCCCACCACCACCCCACCCCCCACCTCCGCCCGCACCTCGCAGGAGTCTCGCACTTGTAACTGGCCGTCGCCTCCCGGCCCCTGGCGGTCGCGACGCGCTCCCACTCGTGGCCAGGCTGGCGCGGCCGTGGGTCCCGGCGGCGGGGGAGGCAGGGGGGAGGTGGCGGGTGACAGATGTACTCCTCTGACAGCTCTCAGTATCAGCCCAGTGGCTCCCTGCCATTGGCTCAGTGCGATGGACCGGCAACGCCGCACACTATAATAACACTCATGCCTGCCAGCGGCAGCGACTGCAAGTGCGGGCGCCCAGCGCGGGGGATGCTGTGGCCGCTGCTACCGCCGCGCGGGCGGCTCCCGTTGCCCGGCTGCGCCCTACAGCGCGGGCTCTAACTGCTCCCGCTCGGTCCCGCCCGGCCCGGCCCCCTTCTCGGCCGCATCCTCCCGCGGGGCTCTACGTCCCCGCTCGGATCGCCAGGCGAACACTGCGCCGGAGCCCGGGCGAGCGCGGCCGGCATGCGGAGGCGGCGGGGCGCGCACCGCAGCCGGGCA